>NW_010973072.1:1969183-2049067 GCF_000737465.1 Haliaeetus leucocephalus
CCCAAAAAAAAAAGTGGGAAAAAAGGCGGCTCTTTTTTTTTTTTTTTTTTTTTTTTTTTTAATGCCATGCAATTTATTGGAAAACAAGTTAAAGAATATGAGTCCAGGCTTTTGGGATGGGATACAATGAAATATTGAGCATTGGTTTATGCATGGAAGTTCAGAATTGTTACAGTAAAGCAGAGACCCCAAGGTCAGATGGTGGCAGAGTCTGAGTGTTTTGCTGATTTAATTGCTAATGCTCAAATTATTAGTATGTCCTGGCTCTGGATGAGTATTTCCCAGCTTTTAAAATTCATACACTAGCTTGTACAATTCATCACTTCTTGTGGAGTGCTTTATACTACTACAATGAAATGTGTTTACACCTATGACTGAAGGAATATGCAGGTAAATACTTGGTGATTTGGAGCAGGGCAATGTTCATATGGTTCAGTCAGCAGCTGTAGAATGGTTTGTTTATTTTTTTTAAATGCAGATAAAGGCGCAGCACAGAAGTAACAGAACTTTGAATTTTGTGTCTGTAATCACGAGTGTTCAATATATCAGCTGAAGATTAGGGGTCTGTTTCTACAGTGTTCCTTCTTTTGATGATCGAATCCTAGGTTTTAGGAATGGCAGCCTAGCTCTCTTGAAGTTGGTCTTGGCTTTATGTTGCAGATTAAAAATTACAGCTTTCTCACCTGGACATCTAACACTGTGCTCCCAAAATCCACCTTTGAACACTAGAAATAATGACCTGTTTTCCATAAGTCCCCAAAATGTCACTGACTCTATTTTGAATTTGGGGTATTCAAGAGGCCTGAAAAAAAAAAAGTGGGTTAGGTGAATAAAAATAATTTGAGGTGAGTAGTTTTAAGGGGAAGGATGAAAATTCTGGGACTGAGGCCTTTGCTATCCCAAGGGTAGGCACAGTTTCCTCATAAATAGGTGGTCTACCTTGGAAAAGGTAGAGTGCATGTGGTGGGAAAGGCAGAGCTTGTTCTTCACACATATTAATTTGTTTGCATCTCATTTGAGACTATCATAGGTATCTTTTTATAGAAGAAAGGAACACAGATGGGAGACTAACTCAAGTGTTTTAAACACATTCTTTGCTGCCACAAAGTGATTGTATTCATTGCCACCATTAACCCCATTGACTCAGTCACTGCACAATGGCTGAAGCTGCACTTCTGAAACACTCCAGCATGGAAACATTGACAGACTCGATAAACAGGCTGAAGTGTAAGACACTGCTGTTGCCTATTGAACAGCTCTGGGCACAGATAGCTTCCTTTTAATATGGACAGAAAGACTAAGTGAAATTTTAGTCAAACAAAAAAGGCTGCCTGAGAATACTGAAATGCTAGACCATGTGGTATTTTGACAATATTGTATTTGTCTTCTCTGCACCATTGTAACTATTTCAGTTAGTGTTTGTCTATGATTTACTGAGGTTTTTCTTGTTTACATTTAGCTTAGTTTGCTGGTGTATTGCACACTTATTTGTCTTTTAAATTCACATGAATAATCTCTCCATAGACATAATGTATGATTTGGTTTTAGACACAACGTGAATTTAGTGTAGTATATGAATGTTGCTGTATTTTTATTCCCTTTGTTTTGTTGTTGTGGGTGTTGTTTTCTCTTTGAATAGGACATTTAGATATACAATACCATGTACTCTTCTTATTTAGAAGCCCTTAATAAGAGAAAGGATGTTGCATATGTATTACTTCTAAGTTTCAAAGAGTTCAGCTTTAGTGTTATGCTGACATATACCTAAACAGACAATTCTCTATGTTTTTTGGTCCTGTCAGCTGAGTGAGGTGTAGAAACCCACCTTTTGTTGATTCTCCAGTGTGTTTGGGACAATTGCTCCATTATAGAATCATAGAATCATTTAGGTTGGAAAAGACCTTCAAGATCATCAAGTCAACCATCAACCATGCCCACTAAACCATGTCCTGAAGTACCCCGTCCACTCACTTTTTGAATATCTCCAGGGATGGTGACTCAACCACTTCCCTGGGCAGCCCATTCCAATGTTTGACAAACCTCTCAGTAAAAAATTTTTTCCTAATATCTAACCTAAATCTCCCTTGCCTCAACTTGAGGCCATTTCCTCTTGTCCTATCTCCAGCCACCTGACGGAAGAGACCAACACCCACCTCACTACGACCTCCTTTCAGGTAGTTGTAGAGAGCGATAAGGTCTCCCCTCAGCCTCCTCTTTTCTAGACTAAACAGCCCCAGTTCCCTCAGCCGCTCCTCATAAGACTTGTGCTCCAGGCCCCTCACCAACTTGGTTGCCCTTCTCTGGACACGCTCCAACAACTCAATGTCTTTCCTGTAGTGAGGGGCCCCTTTGAAACCCATATTGTGCTGAGCAGTTTCTTTGAAACTGGACCCATGATGCTAAAATAATAATTTAAGATGTTATAAAGAAACCTTAAGATTCATCTGCCTTCAACAGACTGGAGACTTTAGTTAGCAAAGTCTAGCCTTTTCAATCTTAATTAAGACTTCATTTTATATTGTATAGAGTCATCAGTTAGAAAAACAATGGTGTATGGCAGTAGAGGTAGAAGAGGAGAATGTGCATGCTTTGCTGCTGAACATCCAAGGGATGTTATTTACTTCAGTGTACAGTAGCGCTAGTCTTAATTTCATGTCCTTAGGCAATGTGAAATGAAAATAAGTCTGCTTCTCAGGCAAAATAAAAATAAATGTTTACAAAAGATTATGTTAGAAACAGTTAATTTGAAGGAAGGGGAAAAACTATAGTCTGATGTGGGAGCAAGAGAGGAATATAATGAATTTGTGGTAACAATTAGTTAATGATGAGATATAGATGCAGTGAGAGGTCAGTTTCAGAAATAATCTTGTTTTAAGGGATATTTACTTACAAGTATATACATAAACTATAAGTGAACCTTCTCAGCCTCTACTTAAACTGATACAGAACTAATAACATTATTTTAGAATATATTGTAAAACAGGAGTTGTAACAATTATGGCTGCCATAAAGACCAAAGGTTATACCCTTCAGCCCACAGATACATTCAGGGCAAGCAATAGTTATTATCCAACTATTTTTTGAAGGGAGAGAGAAACTTTGAGAGGTATGAAGTTTCTGTAGATTCTAGGAAAATACATCCATAGCTGAAGAATATGAGAACTCCGCTTGCCCCAAAGCACTTCTGAATACAGTCTCCTTTGTAGAAGAGGGAGATAAGATTCTCAGTTGCCAGATCCATACATTCTGTGTTGTTGAATCGCGTGCTCTGGTTTTCTTTCTTAAGGTCTACCAGTAATTTCCTAGTGTCACTGCGCAAGTCTTTCTTAATTTCCAGTCTAGAAGGATTTGCTGATTGCTGGGAATTCTTTGACCACTTCTTCAAACAGCTGATGATAATAATGATAATGCTCTTATTTAATGAGGCGGCACTCCTCTAAGGACTAAGCAAATATTATTTATGGCTCAAATAATTCAGGTACAGAGAAGTTTAAATCATCATGTAGTACCCAAGAGAGGGCTGCACTATTTCTGTCTAAGATTTCTTGAAAGAAATATGGGTGTTTGCATCCTATAAGGTTTGCTTAGTAGATCTGATGCTTCTCAAATTGTGCAACTTTTTGTGCATAAATGTGAGGACATTGCATAGATCTTTGCTGTGATGATTCAGTTCTTTACAAATGAACACTTCCTCAAAGACTTACTGCAAATTATTTGTTCATATACTCTTCAGTCTGGAATCTTTTATACTTTCCAGCTCAAATGTCCCTTCTTCCTCTATTCACAGAAAGAATCTATATAAAGTTTATGTGTAGGGACAATAGTTTTTTCAAGGCCTTGGCTGCATCTAATTTCTGCTTATAACCTGTATTGGTTAGGAATAGCAGCAAAAAAAACCCTCCCAAATGGATTGTCCTTTAGCAAGAAGTAGTTAATTTTGTTGAAAAAAAGTGAGTTAAGCCACACCAGAAAGTTTTGCACTGTTGACCTCAGTTATAACTTGGCGAAGACCACCGTTTGAGCAGCAAAATGCAGATTGCTCTTTCTTTGATGATTTTCATGCAAGAATGTTTGAATTAACCTATTGTATAGCTTTGTAGGATTGTCCTCTTAAGCCTTAGCTCCCATATGTGATTGCCATTGCACAAGTGGAGCTAAATTCAAGCTAACACTTAGAGTGGGTAGGGATATGGAAAAGTGTGGAAGGGAATGCCTTAATCACAATTAATATTTAGAATGCTGAATAAAAATAAAGCGATATTAAGGTTAGCCAAGTGACCGTATCTATTTGCTTTACTTTTTATTCCCCCAGTACCCTATCTTTGAGATTTCATGAGGGTCCTCTGAAATGATGCTGGGAAGTGCTTTGTCAAAATGGTAATAGAACATTTGATGTAAGTATACTCCAGAGGCCCTGTATGCCAGCCAACAAAAATGAAAAAATTTGCAAGTATCTCTTCCAAAAACAAACAAGCTAATTATGTTAGCAAACTACATAGTGAGGTCAGCCTTACTATCCTTGGTTTCTGAAAACATTGCCATCCATGAAATTTTATTTGCTAGTTGTCAGTCTGTGGAGTCTCAATTGGTTCTTCCATACATGATTCATAAGGGCAAAGGTCTTAAAAAATTTCCTCATCATCCTGAGCGATTCTCTGTCTCCTATAATCTGCTACTTCTTCCTCTCGTATTACACCGTGCTTCTTTCATTTGCACCACACAGTTCTCCCATGTTACTGTTCATTTCCCTTGCATATTACCCTTATTTTCTTTTTCCTTATTTTGTCTGAATTTCTTGGTACATAGAGGGAACTAGATGTATTTCTTTCATATGTCTGTCTTTGAATCAGAGACTAGCCGAATATGACAAGAATTTATACCAGGGACAGATTTTGTTCATTTCAAATAGGAGTGACCTATGGGAAAAAGGATTTATTGAAAGGTAATGACATTTGCTGCTAGTTCAAAACTGAAGGGAGCTAGAGGGTCAGTCAGTTCAGTGAAAGGGGCAAAAAATTTAAAATGGATGGAGTAGATTAAGACCATCATGTTCAGATACCTATTTTCCACTTGAAGCAAGGAAAATTCTAGTAACAGGACTGGGGAAAAATAAAAGCACAACCCAAAGGGTAGAATGTGTAATAGTATCTTCAAAACTACTAAATGAAGAGAAAACAAAATGGGGATGGCAAATCTTACAAAAAATATTATGCAATGTTTTCTAGCAACAAAGTAAATAAATAATTAATTTGGTTTTATTTCTAAGTGCAACAGAATAATACTGAAGATAATCAACTGTAGAGAAATGACTGCTATTTTACAAGGAACTTTCTTGGTCTCTTTGAATGTGTACACCATTTTATAAATGTAGTATCATGAATGGATATTCAGAATTAAATGTATTTCTTAGATTCCAGCACCAGAAATGCCAATTTCCCATTGAGGGTACTCTCCTCAAATTGACAGTGTCTTATGCTAAACAGCCCATAACATTGACTTTCTTATGGACAAGATGCATTTAGGATGAATAAATCTTACTGTTGAATATCTCTAGACTGAGAGCACTGATGATGATGGAGTTCTTTTTCTATCATGATCGTTTGAATTAATTTGTTTTATGAAGATTTGAGGATGCACCTACTGAAATTTTTGGGAAATTATTATTCTGAAGTCTTATCTGTTTCCTTCCAAATCAGTGAAGTTTTAAGATTTTATACTTGGATGTAAGCAGCTGTGCTTACTCACTTGAATAACTTGAATTTTGTAGGATGATTATAAACAGGATTCTAAATAGTTAGTATTTAGAATCTATATTCTGAATGAGCAGTCAGTGCCATCTGCAAGATGCTGTTGTTTCTTAACAGCAATACACATTATTTTTGGATTAGAGAAACCCCCACTCCCCTTGGAAAGCTCTTTTTTATTTTGAACCAAAGCACTTAAACATTTTCATTTACAATACTTTGTTTCATACAGCAGACTTTCTCCATATAGGTATTAGTATCACATTTGTTCCAGTAAAATGTATCCTACTGTAAAAAGCAGGCCTTTTGTCTTCATGGAGATCCAATATTAGATTTTCCACTTGTCCTTTTGAATATCTCAGCTTGTGTTATCCAGTAGCTTAATGTCAAGGAAACTGTTTACTGGTGTTCACAATTATGTGTAAATGGAACTATGTTAGCCAGATTCCAAATTATGACATTAGCTATTCTAACTGTTGTTTTATTCAAAGATCATTTAATGACAGAATTTGTTATTCATTTAATGACATTGTAAACTACTCTTTTTTTTTTTTCCTCCTGGTAATCCTAATCTTTAATAGTGTTTGTTATTTGTATTTTGTATAGTCAAAACGTTGGGGAAATTTCCTACCAAGTATCACTTATTGTGTATTTAAAACTACATTCACTTTCTTTTTTCCTTCCAAGCACTGTGAAAACTTACAGCTTTGCTTTTCTAGTGGTTAAAGTGATTAGTTAATATAATATTTAGAGATCTATCAGTCTTCAGTGTAATTACCTTAAGGAACAGAAAATTAGGGTTTTTAAAAACACTTTTCAAAAACTATCTTGAGACTGATGATAAGATCACCAATAAAAGAACAAGCTTTATATTAATATACTATTTTGAATGAGGCATCAGAATCCTGTTTTCCAAAAGTGCCTAACTCCCATTTTTCAAAATAACAAAAGTGTAGGGGTCTACCCTGTAGTCTCATGCAAAAAAAAAAAAAAAAAAAAAAAAAAAGGAGGGCTTAAAGTGGAACAAAGATTAACTTAGGTGCTGCAGTTCCAAAATAAAAATTTGCTGCTCTCCAGATACCACCGTGGACAGCTGAGCAGTTTCATGCATTTTCTGCCAAAGCGTCATTGGGACTTTCAAGTCTGCCTCCAAGGTCCAGTGGATGGTCACCAAGCATATCTACTGGCTGCGTTCCACATGCAACACAGTAGTTACGCAAGCTTTGCTTTAAAAAGACAACCACAGGCGGAGGTCACTGTAGTGGGGCTTATCTTGTGTCCAGTAACACAATCATGGGAGTCATCACCAACATTAATTTATTTTTCAACGTGCAGATTCAAACACATTTTCTATTTTGTAAGACAAAGCCCTACTTGCCTGGTTCTGTTATTCTGCTGCTCTTGTGGACTCCAGGGCCAGAAGAGAAGACGCAGGAGTTCTTGTCTGTATGCGTAGTTTTGTGTATTATAGGGAAAGTCTCCTAGTCTTTTTGAAATACCTCTTCTTAAGCAAAGGAAGTAGTGATTTGAAGTGTAAAATTAGACACTAACAACAGCAAGCATTTGAGATAGTTCGGGTAAGATTTTCAGAAGTAGTTGAACTCATGTTCTCTCTAAAGCCAATAATTAAAATATTAAAAAAAAAATAAATCCAGAAAACTGCTGATTTTTAAGAATTTCACCAGTAAGATGATATGCAGTTACCTGGAATTTTATGTTGGGTTTGTTTTTAATGTTACCTTTTATTAACAGGTTCCTGCTCTTTTGAAATAGACTTTAATTATTTTTTCACCAAAATTAAACTATTCCTAATAAACTGCCAAAAATCTAGAGTGTGAATGTAAAGTCAGCGTTGCAACCAGTGAAACAGTGGAGAATAACCTAGTTTTTGTAGTGTTCTGTAATTTTCTAGATGAGGCTGAATGTGGTTATGATCTTATTAAATCAGTACAATGATCATCTGAATAATTTAGTACTGTGAGGTAATTATAAGGGTACATTTTCAAAAAAATAATTTAATTTTACCTCTACTCAGAATGTCTTGGAGTATTTAGAATACATTTTGTGGTTCAGTAATTTGAGAAATCATAAAAATTATTACAATTAAGGAAGTGGTTAATAATGTATATCTTGTTTAGTTGTATTATGGAAACCAAAGTAATTCCTGTTTTAATTGTAAAAATGTTAAATTTAAGTAGTGGCAGGCAAATTAATCATGTAGTGATTAATCATGTAATCAGATAGTGGAGCTGTCTTGCTTCTTGACAAGAAGGCCTTTTTTTAATATTATTGCAGGATATTGGCATACATGCCTAGTTCTATGCTGCAATAGCCATGCTGGCTGAACTCAGTGGTCTCTTTTTCTACATTTCTTTGTTCACATACTGGTAACTGCAGACACAAGGTGCTTTTGGACTTGTCGTGGTTTAACCCCAGCCGGCAACTCAGCCCCACGCAGCTGCTCGCTCACTGTCCCACCATGGGATGGGGGAGAGAATCAGAAGAGTAAAAGTGGGAAAACTCATGGGTTGAGATAAAGACAGTTTAATAGGTAAAGCAAAAGCCACGCACGCAAGCAAAGCAGAACAAGGAATTCATTCCCCACTTCCCATGGTCAGGCAGGTGTTCAGCCATCTCCAGGAAAGCCGGGCTCCATCACGCCTAACGGGGACTTTGGAAGACAAACACCATCACTCCGAACGTCCCCCCCTTCCTTCTTCTTCCCCAGCTTTATGTACTGAGCATGACGTGCTATGGTCTGGAATATCCCTTGGGTCAGTTGGGGTCAGCTGTCCTGGCTGTGTCCCCTCCCAACCCCTTGTGCCCCCCCAGCCTCCTCGCTGGTGGGGTGGGGGGAGAAGCAGAAAAGGCCTCGACTCTGTGTGAGCCCTGCTCAGCAGGAATGGAAACATCCCTGTGTTATCAACGCTGTTTTCAGCGCAAATACAAAACATAGCCCCATACTAGCTACTATGAAGAAAATTAACTCTATCCCAGCCAAAACCAGCACAGACTTCACAATAGAATCTTGCTTAAGCTATTTATCATCAACGTGATTCTATCTGGAGCAGAAGAGCTGTGTGGTTTGGCAGCAGGGTTGCCAAAGAATTGGAGGAATTTGTAGGGGCCATTGTCCATTTCACCTCTGTAAAGCTGACCAGCAACAAGGGAAGGTGAGCATTGCATTATGCAAATTCTTACTTATTTTGTATTTGATAGAGGGCTGTGCACATCAGCTTAGGTCACTGTGTTCAGAAGGGGAGTCACCTTGAGTGTATAGTTTCCAATAGGACCAGCATGTAATACTGAGCCACCCGTTTAATTTGCTTGGAACAGTCTCTAGGCATTTATCTTTACAAGCTCTGTTGGCATGGTCATTGTTGTCCACAGCACAGAACAATCTATTTCAGAAAGCCATAGTTTCTCTTTGAATGATGAGTTGTCCCAAGGGAGTAAGCTGGAGAAAGTAACCATATAGTATTATTGAAACAAAGAAACAACAAGGGAAGGAAGGAAGGAAGGGGAAAGAAGGGAGAAAATACACTGCAATTGCAGAAAGAGTTAAGCCATTTTTCTATTTACACGGTTTATTTCACAAGTGTCTGACTCATTGGGCATAACCAGCACAGTTAAATTACAAAATTACTATTTGGTTCTTTTTTATTGACTACAATTCAAAGCTGCTTCAAGCCATCCAAATTTAATCCCCCCAGCTCTTTGCCAAGAACATTGCCTTTTATTTTCAGCATTAAACTGTGTAAGATACCCCTAAGGCTACATGTGAGCTCACCCTCCATGATAGGAGCTAACAGAGTGTATCAATTGTTCATGATTTCCTATTCTCCTGTAAATTGGGAGAGGCGGGAGGAGCACTGGAATGCGAATTTTGTACTGTCAGCAGTTCTTTTGCAGGCTCTAGCTCAGGCAGTGCATATCGAGGTAATTAATTGTGGAGTGTTTTCAGCTCTTCACTCTGAGTTACCGTTTAGCAGCCTGTCAAAACTGAACTAATAAGCCCATTGCATGTATTTTGATATGCTTACTTTACTTTAACTGTTGGGATACTGTTTCTCTTTCCCCCTTTTTGGTTCAAATGGAGTTAAGAAACTACCATGAGACAGTTAACATGGAAGAAAAGGCCTTTTCACAGTGATACGATACAACCTTTCAGTGAAGTTTTGTATTGCTTTGTCTCCTAGCAAATTCATTTGGTTTAAAGTATCAGAGATTTGTATGAGTGTATTTTGTGAATTTGCTCTCCTTATGCTCCACCTCTTATTCCCAAATGAGGAGGTTTTTTATTAGTTGATTGCATTGCAGGTGTGAAATGATTACTTGTAACTGTAATTGCTAAATTATAGTGTCTTTTATTTGTGGAAATTAGCACTGAACTTTAGTATAAATTTTAACAGGTGACTTCTCATCTATATATTGAAAGTCAAATATTAAATCTATTTTAAATGGAAATAGATTTTAAAATGTCTCAGACTCTGTTTCCCCTAATGTTGAAAAATCTGTGTTTAACAACAAAAATACTCAAATGAAAATATTTTAGAATCTATTAATTTCTCTTTATGTCTAAAAGAACCTGTAATCTTTAACACCTCCCTCCAATATTTCTTCTATTTTACTCAGTAAATATTGAAGCTATTGTCCAAAATTGCCTACAAGACAATTATGGACTTTCACTTTTCCAGAGTTTTAAAAAAAAATTTTCCTGTACATTTTGTTGTATTGAGTTCAAGATAAAGATCAGGATGAGAATATGGCTGTGAGGAAATACATGTATGAATATATGCAAACAGTTGCATACATTAGTGTTTTCTATCCCATAAAAATGTGTATAATCTCTGCAGATATATATAGTATGTGTGGATGATATCTATCACATATACATCAGTACAGTTTATTGAAAACTTCATGGTTGCTCACCAACTTTTTCAATGATAGAATCAATTTGTTTTCTAAACTGTTCATACTTGCACAGAGAAAGACTGCTGTCATGTGTATAATAAGTCAATAAGTTGTAACAGTAGTATAACAGGTAACACGCGTACACTGACAGTAACTTATGCCAGTGTACAAATATGTAGGTATGTATGTACATGTGAGTGTATGAGTTTATGTATCATGATTACAATTCAACATGTGAATGAATTCATGCATGATGCAAGTTTGACATGTAGCATTTGTTTTAAGTTGTGAATGTAGCTGTAATGCTGCAAATGAGAAAGTAGAACTATCTTCTTTTCTGGAAGAAATATATTGGCCGATTCAGGGATATATATGATGGATTTCAAGGTTGTCAATGTTGCAATATTCTAATATACTTATCTAGATTTAAATTTACTCCACTTGAGAAATTTGTGGTTTGTCAAACTTATATTTTAGGTATTTGTTTTGTGTGTCCGCCCCCCCCCCCCTTTTTTTTATTAATAACACCGAAGGGTGTGTTTTTCCACAAATGAAGTGACCTGCAGAAGCATAAAATGGAAAGGCACTAGGTATTGAATATATATTGTAAACAAAAATGAAATCTTTGTTAAAAATATCCTTCTGCCAATATATTGCAAACATCAGTTGTGAAGAACCACATTATCCACAACAAGTGACCTTACTGACCATCAAGACTTGCTTTATGTTTTGTTTTTTCTTTTAATTTATCCTTGCCAAAAATCATCTATCTACATTTCCTTGGACTGAATTCAGATTTGTCTTGAGAGCAAATTAATACTGTCAAAAGGTGTTAAAGTTGTCTTAAATTTATCCTGTCTGTTGATCACATGAAATATTTTAGTATGGGCAATTTGGCAATAGAAGTTGGACAAATGAGAAAGGCAATTCAGCTTCAGGAGATGCTCAGATTCAAATAAGAAAGGCAAAAGAAAGTGTAAAAGCCAAAAACTGTTTGATTTTATTTTTGCTGGATGAAAAACATAAACTGGGAAAGGAGTATTTGCTGGATTGGAGAAATTAAGAGTGTACCTGAAAACAAGGACAATGATATGGCACTAGAAGCAGGAGTTGCTTAAGAGGGAACAAAAAGTACTTTAATTTTTGGGTTTCAGAAAATTGCATTAGGAGCATGATTTAGGGATGGCCACTTTCACATTAGTGGAAAGTTGAAGCCTAAGTGTATAGTCAAATGTAATTGCCTTGCTTGTGCTGTTGATTGATTCATAGGTTGAACAGGTTCATGGCTAGTCTTCCATTTCATTGGTCAAAATCTGACATGAAAGATATTCTTAATCTCTTAAGGTATGGAATTTATGTTCTAATGCCTTGTTTTGTTGCTGATCAAATGCTTTTGACAATTTTTTTTCTTATGGATGTCTCAATTCCTTTTCCATTTCTCCTTCAGTGTATGGAAAGTGTGCATTCTGAGTATTAGGCACACATAAATCTGTACTGGTAGAAGAATTAAATACAATAATGTTGCATTGTTACATGCATTTTGAAAATGCGTGACCACCTAGTTTGTAAATTTGTTTTCTTAGAGGTACACAAGCACTTCCCTGTGGAGCAATTAGAAGTTCTCTTTTGTTCACAGAGTTTAACTTGTGTTTTTTTCATTGGCACATTCTTTAAGCCTAAGCTATGAGATTTTTGTGTTGGTAAAATCTTAATGATACTGTTTGATAGTATTCCTGGAATAATGCATTGAGGTCTTCTTCCTCTATTTAATAACTTGAAAATTGGTTGTATATATGTCTAGAGAGTCATATTAATTGCTTCAAGAACAAGACTTTAATGAATGAGCATTCTGAATTGAAGAATATCCTCATGTATTTACTTAACACTGTTTTCTTCCCTCTGTCCTAATATCTAGATTTTAAAACGTATAAATATCAATATGGAAGTTTTCTAGTTTTCTACACTATATTATTCTAGTGACTGTGGAAGGAATTACCCATGTTTGTTACAAAAATTACTCTACTGTCCTCTTTTATTATGTTTTGGCCATATATGTTTTAGGGGAGTTCTTTTCTTTGTTTGGGGGGACTTTTGTGGGGAGGGGGGTTAGCAGTCAGGTCATTTGCTTCTCATCCTGACAGGGCAGTACCTTCCCAGTTAACATAGTGATGTTTGCTAATTTTCCAAGAGCTAATAAGTCTCTGTGAATCATCAAGATAAAGGTTAAAGGTACACAAATAACAAGGTAAGTATTTACTACCAGCAGAAATTACTGTGTTTACAGTTGATATAGTGTTTCCAAAGAGAATCATAAATAAGTAAAGTAAAACTGTGTACTCTACATCTGAGCAATAATCATGGATTTGTTTGTAAATATTGAGAGTCAGATTAGAGGTTGATACATGAGAGTGTGTGTTTAGTACCTGTATTTGCTGGAGAACTGATAAATTGGCATTTGACGTGATTATAAAAATATATATATAAATAAGGTTTCTATTCTTGGGATTTTATGAAATTCTTAAAAAAAGTAATTAAAAAATCCCAAAGCCTCACTGCAGGGAGAAGCTCCAAAAGTAAAGCAAAAGGAGGGAAAAGGAAATGAGATCATGTGATTCAGATGCTGATGTCAGGAGTCTTGAGATTATTTTCCAGTTCTGATACAGTTCTTGTGTAAGTTAGGGAATCACTTTTTTCACTCAGATCTACAATTTGCTTAATACCAGAGAAATTCACAGTGCCTTCTCCATGTACTTATCTTCTAGCTTAGTTTAAGGGAACCATCACTTTCCCTGAATAGACCATCAAAAAAACTTGGGTGTAATTTTGAATATTAAATTTCAGATTCCAAAAATACATCATGTGAATAACTTGCATTGTCTTTCAAGACTTCCATAGTTTTGAACTAAAAAAAGGTAAAATTTATTTACCAGAAGAGATACTTTTATATAATTTACTTAATATTTTGATGAATGCTGCTTGATTGTTGGCTACAAAAAAAAAGTAAATAAGTCATTAAACTGTGTTAGATTGGCACGTTTTAACAATACATGAATCTTCAGATTCTTTTGATCTCTATTTGGAAAGTCTTTTAAGAGCGAAACCCCAACCCAGGTGCTGCATCCAATTGTCTGGTAGATAATACTTGTCTTTCATTATTTAATAGATAATCACAAGTTGTAAAGTTGTCATTTTTAACCATGCTTCCTGTCATTGCTTGGTTTAATCATTCATTTGTCCTTTCCAATTTTACTTGCAAATTGAAAGGGAAGAGACAGTGAGAATTTTTGAGATTGAGTCTTTTAAAACAGAAATGCTGGGGAGGTTCTTGTTGTCAGATTGTTGGTGACTGACACAAATTGAATCGTTATTCAGTGTACAGTCAGAAAACACAGTTATCGGGTAGACTTATATAACACCAGCATTCTAGCTAACTCCCAAACTTAAAACTGCTTTGTCTCTCAATTTCCTTAAAAACCAGTCCTTTTCTGAGAAATTTATAATTGAATAAATAGTCTCTAAATTTTATTACTGAATTGTTGAAGCTCTGTCGCTGAGCATAATTGACAACTGTTGTTGTTCTTGTTACTCATTGGCATTGTGCAAGTTGCCATTCAGGCTTACAGACTTTTGGTAGAGTAGTGACCTGCAGCGTGGCTCAAATGCTAACTAGCTGGCTGCATCAAGCATCAGATATTAATGGAACTAAAGTCCCTGATACGAGTAGTCATAGATCTTGATATGTGAAAATGTAGTCTAATGAAGAGAACTCAGAAGGAAAGGTCTTAAATGCAAAGACTCTCCTTAATAGCTGTCTGGAGCCTAACAAAATAAAATGGTGTAAATACTTGCCTCTCTCTAACCTTATCAAATGAAATATACACTTTGGTAGACCTTTAAAAGTAAAGGAATATGGAGTGCAATTTGTACACTTTTGTTTTCCAGCAGCATTTATTTTTTGCATAATACAGCTCATAGATAAGATTAGTGTTCATTATGATAAATGGATAGCAACTGATGACAGACTTCCTGGTAAAGCCTAATAAATTTTAAGCCATTAGAGTTTCTTTGGCATATTTTGCCATTTCCTCTTATTTCACAAGAATGATAGCTTGCCAGTGCTTGAAAGCTGGGACATGGCCATTTTCTTTTCTTAGTTCAGAGTGGAAGATGGTCTTCTGCACAAATGCAAGCAAAAAGCAAGTAGGTGTGGAAGAAATTGTACCTCTGATAGTGTGAACTGTGAGAAAATAATGTCCAGAGAGTTGGTGTACAAGATGAAAATTTATAAGCTCATTCCACTGAGGTTACCTTGTGCTTCTTCTGTGATCTTTTGTTTGTAACAGTTTAAGAATTAGTAAGGTTGGAAAACTATTTTCCTAAGTTATTACATGATGAGCAGATTTTCATTGCCTGTTGTACCTACTATGCCAGTTTACTGCAGTCAAGTCTTGATTATCCAGAGCAATACTGGGAAGACCAGATATTCTGGAGAAAGCAGTCGTGGCAATACCTCTTGATTTCTTTATCTTAGGTTTACAGTGCATTTCTCTTCTGAATAGTATTTATATAGAACTCTACTTTCTTATTCCATTATATGCCTTTACAGGTTTTGGGTTTATTTTTTTGCCTTTCTTCATCACATGCATATACATATTCAGACTTACACATTAAGTCTTTGCTAACAAAGTAATTTATTTTAAATAACTGGAAAAAAAATCTTGTTTAACAAGGACAGTGGTCTGATCACCCTCTTGTGATGGGAGTCCCTCATCAGTAATATTGTACATAGCTGGATGACTAGGAATTATGGGTTTGATCTGAATCAGACCCAATGAAACAACTACATTTTTACCAAGTTAGCTAGGAACCTTGTTACTGATTCATGCTGGCTTGATGCTCTTATTTCAGCTTTATGCTTGCTTCGGACAGAGAATACATGACAAAGCGTGAAAGTAGAGTGGTATGGCTAGACAATACTTGAGCTGGCATGTAGCCCATCAATGAAAAGTTACTTTGAACAAATCTGAAGCAGAACAGGTTTATACAAAATCAGTACTTTTCATCTTGTGGTCATTGTGGTGCTGATCTGGTACAAGGAAACCTTAGGGTAGATACAGTACTGCCAAACCACAGCCTTCGAATCTGGGGATGGGTTGGGTTTTAGACTTGTTAAGGTGTGTGGAAGAGAAATAGCAAAAATAGAAAAGATGAGGGAACACTACAAGGGTAAGTACACAGACATAAGATTAAGGCCCAGAGAAAAAAAAACGTAAGAACATTTCCTGGTTTAAGTGTTGGCAGGGCAGAAAATAACTTAGAGAACAATCAAAGAAACTGTTTCCTTCTGTGTTTCAAGAAACAAGACTGCCTGCCTGCCTTGAAAATGGGGGAACAAAAAATAAATAACCTCTAGAGAAGGGACTCGATTAGACCCTAAGTTAATCAAAAAGAAATTGTGTTAATTTAATACACAGGTATAATTTAAAGTAAAAAATAGTCATCTTGCTTGGTTTTGTTACTGCCATGTGTGCTGCAATCTAAGCTTGTATAACATAAATATTCCAGAAGGGCATCACACTTCTATTTGAAATATCAAAAGCAGATAATCCACCATTTTTCTTTAAAGCTTAGTTCAATACTTAATTGTTCATATTGCTAGATTTTTATTTTATCTGGTTTACAGATTCTTCCTGTGGTCTAGTTAATTGCATAAGAGCAAGCCCATTAAAGGAAATAACTCTCTACTAGGTTTTCTGAGAGTTTAGTTGAAGAAATGAGGTTACACCAGGGATCAAATCCAGCTTAGGAAAAAAATCTTTACTACAATCAGTGATGGGCAAAAAGGAGAAGAATCCAATTTGACTTTCAAATCCCAGGTTGAGATTGAGCTCGACGTTAAAAAAAAACAACTTTCAACTTACAAACACTTTTGATAAAGAAATCTTTGAGGGGAAAGAAATATGATACCCCAGGATACTAGGGTATTATTCTGATTTTACAGAACCATTCTTTGAGTTGAACCAAGTTATGATATGGTCTGTTATGAAATAATTTTGAGATATGAATTATCATTTTAAATTCACATTTAATAAGAGGATCCTTTTGCTTCCATCAGTTTTCTCTAATATTTGGAGGTGGCCAGAACTTCAGCAGGATTTTCCAATTTCAAATAAGGTACTCTACTTTAAAGACCTTCTAAGCTAAGCACAGTAAGCAGCTTGTAGTTCAGAATTTAGAATTATATTTAAGCGTTGCTTATGCACAAAATCATGCAACTTTAAGCCAGTATTCATATACTCATGAGATAAATAAGACTTGAGCATGTTTTTCACAGTTTTACTTAACTGCTTAAGTACTTTCCTCAGTGGGTTTCTTTACCGGGCTCAAGCCCTTCATGTCTTGAAGTGCTCATTAGCTGCCTATTGATTCTGTTAAGAGACTGCAGTCTTCCTGGGCTTATCCAAACAATGATGAAATCACACCTGACAGTTCCCTTCTCTGTGTTATTGGATGCTGGCTGCTGATGCTATTGACAAAGCTGTTATTTGAAGAGAAATAAAGTAAATGCTAAGCTTGCATTTGTAGGCTGTGATACGGTTAAAAGTCACCTTTGTCATGAGGACAGCTTCATTTCTCTGATTGTATTGGGACTATAGAGCAAAGGTGTCAAAGGTTCTTCAATGAACCTTTTTCTATGTTTTTGTTGGAATCATGCCTTTTCGGTCTTGGCCTGAAATTAATAATTTAAGAAAAATGTGCCATTAAACCTATTTATTCCATTCTTGGATTTTCTAATCCATAAGCGAAGACCAGTTATGCTACTTTGAGTGGTTTAGATGTACATTTTCTACAGGATGGGTTTATATTACAAGATTATAGACACATACATTTAATTTTACTAATGTAACACTCTAGATCTGCATATCTTCACAGAGAAATGCACATTCTGCTATTAAAAAGTCTGAACACAGCCAGTATAATAAGGATGAGTATATATAATTTTAAATCATCTTGGAATTTACAGTAAATAAAAATCACTTTTGACAGATTAGATTTGCATACCCAGTAATTTATAATGAAATAAGAACATAAAATAAATCTGTTAGTAAATAAATTTTTCATCTTCATAGTAGAGGTACTTGAAAATTTTGAATAAATTATTCAAGATCAAGTTCCTTTAGTATTACTGAGAAGAATAACCTACCCAGGCAGATAGGTTCCATTTTCAGTAGAGCTTATCTGAGAAATCTTTGTAGTCTTAGAACACGTTTTTGAATTTTTAATCCACAATTTGTACATACGGGTAGAAGCAATCATCACTCAAGCATTTTTAGATTATGAGGGTTGTATTAAAAATCTAACAAGAATGTTCCTTGAATTTATTCTTTCTCTTATCATAGTAAGTGGGAGAAAGATTAAGTGAAAAAAGGAATGTGTTAAAACATCAGTAAACTCAGATCTGCTGTTAGATCAAATCCCTGAGTTCTTGGATCAAGATCCTCCAGGGCATTAACCATATGCAGGTGGGAGATCAGATTAACTTCAAATAGTAATACGCAGTTGAGAAAAACACTCTGTAACATAGACTTACCATAAAGCTTCATTAAAACATTTCTGGAAAAATAAATGGATGAAATGACAAAAGCTATTTTTAATGATCCTTAACTGGAATTACATATTACTTAGTCTCCTTCAGAATTATTTTTCTAACCTATGGAAATAATTTATTTATTGTAGTTATTCCATATTTGTTTACTGTAGTCTTTCCATATATAAACGTCAACTTCTAGCTCAGAGGCTCTGAAAACAGGTAAATAGTATTCGTGGTAATTCACATCTAGAAATTGTGTTTCAAGCTGTGAACACAGCGCTAACCTCTGTTTTATGAACATGAGAAAACCTCTTATCACATCAAATCAGAACTTATCTCATGCTAACAGATGGGGAAATCCTTGCCATGCTTCTATGTCAGGAATTCACTGGAGTATTATTATATACTCAAAAAGCTATCTTCAAATATTAGGGGGGAGGATTATTTTTGTTAGAGATTTCAGAGGATGAGAGGGTCTTTTTGTGTTAGGATAGCTGCTTTCATTATGCTTTTACAGAGAAGTAGTGGATTTGTGTACAGACAGAAAAGATTTTTTTTCCCCAGGAGTGTTAGAGCAAAATTGTCTAAAATTAGATTCTTTCAATGCTGGTTTTTTGTTTGTTTTTCTTTTCTTCGCTTAAAAAGAGAGCATTTTTGGAATTAAAAGATCAAACTCAAATGTTTATCAAAGACATTGAACTGACTGGCATTTTTTCTACATGATCTTTCTCAGATAATTTGTAGTTAGGATCTGTATGATTCTTTTATCATTGTTTTATGACTCTCCTATTATATGCAAAATGAATATTCACACAGAAGACAATTGAATATGTGTAACAATTTATTTAGGATGCAGGTACTGAATTCTTAACTTTCAGATTATGGTGGGTTGACCTTTGCTGGCTGCTAGACCCCCACCCAGCCGCTCTCTTGCTCCCCCTCCTCAATGCAATAGGGGGAGAAAATAAGATAAAAAAGCTCATGGGTCATAATGAAGACAGGGAGATCACCTACCAGTTACTGTGTCATGGTTTAAGCCCAGCCAGCAACTAGGCACCATGCAGTCGCTCGCTTACTCCCCCCTCACCCAGTGGGGTCAGGGAGAGAATCGGGAGGGAAAAAAAAAAGTAAAACTCGTGGGTGGAGATAAGAATTATTTAATAACTAAAGTAAAATAAAATGTAATACCAACAACAATAATTATAAAACATAATAATTGTAATGAAAAGGAAAATAATAAAATGAAATTCACAAAGAAAAAAAAAGAAATTGCACGATGCAGTTGCTCCCCACCCACTGACCAATGCCTGAGCAGCGATCAGCCCCTCCTGGCCAACTCCCCCCAGTTTATATACTGGGCATGAGGGCTCATGGTATGGAATATTCCTTCGGCCAGTTCGGGTCAGCTGTCCTGGCCGTGCTCCCTCCCAGCTTCTTGTGCACCTGCTTGCTGGCAGAGCATGGGAAACTGAAAAATCCTTAACTTAGAATAAACACCACTTAGCAACAACTAAAACATCAGTGTGTTATCAACATTCTTCTCACACTGAATCCAAAACACACTGTACCAGCTACTAAGAAGAAAATTAACTCTATCCCAGCCAGAACCAGGACATACTGACAGGGGCAAAACAGGCTCAGCTTGGAGAAAATTAATTACATTCATTGCCAACTAAAAATGGAGTTGGATGGTGATAAACAAAGACAAAAAGAAAAATACCTCACCCGAGCCCCCTTTCTTCCCAGGCTCAACTTCACTTCTTCATTCCCAACTTCTACCTCCTCCCCCACTCAAAATGGCACAGGGGGGATGGGATAGGATTTTGTATCCAATTGATGTATTTAAGCAGGGAGTATTAAAAATGAGGTTTTTCATATTCAGCGTTAGGATCTTTTGAATCATTTGAGCTTAGAGACTTAAGATACTGTGAACTCAGCATTTATTTAACTTCAGATTCTTTTTAGATTTTTCAATACAGAAATTTAAGTCTCCAGGAAAACTAATCCAGGCATAGTTCAGATCCAGACAATGTTCTCCCATGGCAAAGCAACAGGTAGGTATCAACAATATAGCTGGAACTAAGGGTCACATTAAGGAAATGCTGCTAATTCCAGTTGTGACTTTCCTGTATATATTTTTGAGATCAGCCTGGGAATTCCTTTATAGGCAAATCATACTACTTTTTTTTTTTTTTTTTAAGAAAGCACATAATCAGAGAATATGGAATCTATTTCAGTCTAATCCAAAGCACCTTTTTTTCCAAATAGTGGTAAAGAAACCTGAATGAGGATAGAATAGCTAAAAAATAGTCTCTCAACATTAAGCTGTATGTTTATAGTCCCCTTTTATCAGCACTGATACAGAAAATATTATTTGGAACCTGAAGTCTAATTTGAGATGGCTCTGATAGAGCATCCAACATAACTTTGAATTTTTTATTATTTCACGTCTTCAAAGTTTAATTTAAAATCTATGACTATCCTAAGGTTTTTAAAATATCCCTTTATCTGGGTATATTTGTAAGATCTCTGAAATATAAGACTCTTGGTAGATTATATGGTGAAGATGAATCACTCTTGAATCATATACATCATGTACTACATCTTTTATGTAACTTAAAACAATGAATGTAATGTTGGCTGTGGCAGTCATATTTTTACCTTCACATATCAATAACAAGTCTCATAATGTAGAATTTTAAAAAGGAAGAAAAGGAAACTGTGTGAATATTATTATGGGAGTTTTTATACAGCACAGTTTAATTATTTGGTTCAGTAATGTTCAATAATTATTTCAACGTGGAAAGCCCTCACAATCCTGTCCCTTCAAAAACTAAATGGTTTCATTACCAGTAACTAATTTACAAGGCAATTTCAAAATCTCATGACTCCTTGTCTGTCTGAGATTTACAGTCTCTAATAAAAGGCCCTGGCTAGGAGATATGAATTAACAACTCATTAAAATGAAAGCACGTATTCAGTATCTTCATTTTCTGTGTTCTCTCTCACTACTGGCTAACAGCCCTGTCTACTCATTCACCTGTTAAGGGAGACAATGATGTGATTCCAAAACACTTCTGTCATCCCATGTAAAAGTAGTTTGGAGTACAACCCTGTGGCAGGGTTTGGTTGGTTTTGTTCTTTAATGTCCCGAAATAGTTTCTATTCCAAAACACTTTCCATGCGGACAAAACTCATTTTTCTGTTTGATGTGCCTCAGGGGCTGTGAGGATAAAATCTTTCTCCTGCCTGAATGTAAGCTACTTCAAGACTTTTTGATCCTAGGAAGATGAATTTTCCCCCCCCCCCCCCAGAGACTGGTTCTGGCCTTTGGGCTTTAATGTGTTTCTTCCTTAAGAGACTGAATACTCTTTTTGGAGATGCAGGATCTATTTCTGGCTTCAGGTGTAACTTTGTTTATATAATTAATTATTTCATCCTTTAGAAGGGATCTAAAATCAAATTTCTGACAACTTCAACAGCAATCTTTTTGTAACTTAAAAAATGGAAATAGTAACCCTGTATTTTTGCTGTGTTCCAATGTTCAAGTAATACATTCTGTCCACCTCTGCAATTTTGTCTGCAGTTCTAACCAGACATTTAGTTATGCTCTTCTTAGCAAAACTGCAGTAATATTGTGACCTTTAATCCCTTTCGAATCCCCAAATCTTCTACCATATTATGTGTCACTTAAAAAAAAACCACAAGAGACCAACAAAACCCCCCACCTAGTTTGATCTTTTAAGCTACTCATCAGTTCTCAATGATTCCTATTTTCTATTTCATTTGCCTTTGGGAGAATATCTCCCATGGTAATATCTTCAAATGTATAACAGCCTAAGATCTTTGTTGTACTTTATTGTGTGGATTGAAAACTGTCTGAACAACCAGACCTGGAGGAAAATGATGAGTGGAAAGCAGCTTTGCAGAAAAGGCGCTGGGGGTCCTGATAGACACCAACTTGAACATGAGCCAGCAACGTGCCGTTGCCACATAGAAGGCTAGTGGTATCCTGGGCTGCATTAGGACAAGTGTTGCCAGCCGGTCGAAGGAGGTGATCCTTCCCATCTACTCACCACCAGTGAGGCCACAGCTGGAGTACTGGGTCCAGTTCTTATTTTAATTTCTAAGATTGGTAACACTGAAGGAGCGAATTTATTGAGAGAAAATATGGAATTAAAAGAACTGTAACCATAGGGGACTTTTCTGCTCTGCCTATTCCACCATTTAAAATTGCTCTCATACCCCTCCCTAGTATGTATGTACATCTGTGAACACACAAACTTGCCAAAAAAATTGCTCTATTCACGTTTTAAATCTAATAGAATCAAAGCTGTTTATTGATTTAACAAAACATAATTAACTAACAATCAGTGAACTATACGTTCAGGATCAATATCAGTAGTACAACAGAGAAACCAGAACACTAGTCACCTACAAAACATTAATAAACACCTACAAATTTTTAAACACCCTTCTATAACTAATGTCAGAAAATTCCACACACCCTTACACGTGCACAGCTTCACCATTACACACACCCCACCTCTCACAGCCGAGGGTGTTACAAGCATCCCCTCGGAGTGGTGGTTCCTCTCCGGTGGGAGGTGGGGGGGGCTCTACTTCTATGCGTACCCATGCTGCTTCCTACACCCCAGTGACCCCCATGCCACGGGCAAGTGCCACCCCAGCTCAGCCGTGCACCCTGCGATGCGGGTCTCTCCCAGGTCAGCCCAGCAGCTGGAGTGCAGCCCTTCTCGTGCGTCTTACCTACTTCTTTTCAAGTTGAAGACTCCCTTGTTTGTCTAAAATTGTCTGTTAATCCCTTGGTTACTGTTTAGATGGCAGATGGTTGCTTTAACCAAACTTGTAATTGTTGAGTTCCTCTTTAGTGATAGTGGTTTCTGTGCAAAGACCCTCTCAGACGCCTGTGGCTGTCCTGTTCACATACACTGATGACACATTCCTGGGCCGTATACCCTAAAAAAGTCCCGCGAATCCCTGCCCACACACTCCCATACACAGTTAGTCTGTATCTTAACTTACAGTTACATCTGAAATAACGAGCAGCTGCATTAACTCCATCCACTATCTGTTCCGATTAATTTAAGGATACTTGCACAGCTACACAAATCAACTGAAAAAACACACTACTGGAGGAATTTGGGGGGGGTTTGTTTCTCAACTAGCTCTTTGCTTTTGACATTACCATATGCAAGTCAGAACAACGACAGCCCAGCAGTCAGTTTCCTTGACTTTCAGAGGGGGAATTTGAGAGCATGCTTGGCAATTTGTTCTTGCTACCATTCAGTAAATTGTCATATTTACTTGGAGATACCTGAAGTATCTGGAACAGTAATAATAAAAAAGTGTCAGCTCTCTGTACAAGCTAATGGAAGATGACTTTTAACTTGTTTGTGCACACTAACAAAACATCAAGTATCTTCATCCCCTCAAACTGACCAAAAGATGAATTTCAAACCCATAATGGCATTAAAATGCATCAGAAATGAAAACAACGTAAGGATTCATCATAGGTCAAAAAACAAAAGTGCTTTTAAACTATCAAAAGCACAGTATGTGCTATTCTAATTTTTTTTCCACTTCAAGTTTCTGAAATATTTATTAAGGAATAATCTGTAGAATAATGAATATTGCTTTCCTATAGAAGTACAGAATGCATGCTATATTTCTGCTATAGCATCTTATTAAATATGGATGTTGTGCTTTTCTAGTCACTTTGGGGCCAGCTACTGACTGCTCTGTCTTTTAGCAAACAGTTCTAGTTCAGTTAAGGTAAAAAAACCAAGGCCATTAGTTTAGTGATGGCTTTTCAAAACTAAAAAATATATCTTTTCTATGTTTTGATGGTTTGGGGATATTAGAAAGCTACATATCCAATAGGGTAGTTAAACATTTTAATATTTTGTATATTCTACAAATCCAGTGCATCTCATCTCCAAATAGATAGATTTAATGTTTGCAAATATTAAATATTTAGGCAGAAAGATCTTGTGGTACTCTCTATAATTAAGCATATAATTCCTTAATACATAAAAAATAAAATTCAAGAACAGTAAAAGAAAGCATCTAGGATGTGTTCAGATGGTATAAAAGCAAAGTTAATGGGCATTACTAAATTTCTGACTACAAAATCGTAGGAGTAACTACTTCAAAATAAGAGAAAAAAAGTGAATGTTTGTTGTATATCTAGGTATTTCTGTCTTTCTCATATCCTCTGAGTGATATATATTCTTTTCCAAGAAGGCAAACTGTGAAGTAACACAAATGAAATAAAAATGCTTTAAAATAAATGGTTGTATGCAGCTGCTATTGATCATCTGACAAGCCACACCTGTTTATTATTTTAATTCACTCTAAGGTTTCTAGGTTGCCAGTTGGCCATAATAAGGTCATCTAAGGTCATAATTAGAATGCACAAAGAAGCCAATAGTCCTCAGGATGACTGAGGACAGTTCGAAGTTGGATCAGGGGACATAGACACAATCGCAGTAGCCCCAGCTCTCAAGGAAGGCCTGACCACATCAGCCTGTACGGTAGGCTGCATTTACAAAAACACGTTATTGAGTCTGTAGCTGGGGAAAAATCCTATGTATTACAGCATAAATTAGTGAATACTTTTATTTTGAAAGAAATATTATATGAACAAAATAAATGGTTCTTGGAACTGCAGTTGTCCATCTGTGTGAGGCATGCGATGCGTTTTGTTGTGCTTTTTCACTGGCTGGTACAAAGCTCTCTTCCCTTCCAAGCTGTGTGGAAGGATGGGCTGCTTGTTGATGTGCATAAAGTGACCCTTTCATGGGATTATTGTTACTTTGAGGGAGGAAATCACAAGATCTGTGAGTGTGCAGCGGTTTTGCTCAGTCTTCCCAAGATTGTTTTCCTAGCCAAGCCCCTCCACTGTTTGCACTCCTGCCTGAAAGAGTGTCAGGATTTTCCTGACTGGAGATGGTTGCCTGTGCAGATGCTGCTGCTTCAGTCCGTGGTCTCTGTGTGCTTTTAGGTTCACTTTTAAGATCTTTAGCTGAACTAATTCTTACTCAGTTGTGCTTGGCATCCTTGAATATCAGATTCAGGTTTCGGAAGGGTTAGTCTGTGTACTGAAGTATTGCTGCCACATGCTGCTGCCTGTCCAGCAAGTCTTCTGGAATCTCATTGCTGTTTGGACAATCTTATGATTTTAAAACTGAATGGTAGCAGTCAAGTTAATTATTTCCTTATTTTAATAGTGTGGGTTTTCTTCTTTGAATTCTTAAACTTTACATCAAAACAAGTGCTGTTAAATGCTACTGCTAATTGCATGTCTAAAAATTAATGTAAAATTAAGGACTTGGGATAAGTTGAAGTGGTTTCTGTTCAATGTTGTGTTTTCTAAAATACTGAGGGGTGCAAAAGACTAAGAGTTTCTTTTACTTGCCTCAGGGTTAGCCTTCTGAAGAAGGATGACTGAACTCTGATTCTACCCTTTGTCAGCTTATCAGGTGTGTAGGAGAATACACACCATCTTTAGAGGCTGTCACAGCTCTACTTCCTTAGCACGCTATCTAATAATTCTTGCTAGGATAGGCAGAAAATGTCCCTAGTGATTTCTGGGAATCAAAATACTTCTGCAGACATGTCAGTAAGGTCTGTCTCCCTGAAGTCACAGCTACAGTTCTCCATCTATTAGTAGTAAAATGCAAAAAATAAATATGTTTTTTCTGTTGGTTGTTTTGGTTTGTTTATTTTTAATTTCTTCTTGGATACACTAGGTCTGTGTTGACTGACGTTTGAAAACCTGAAATAAATGTTTGCTTCTATTTATAATTTAAGATTTTCATAATAATATATTTTGTTTTCTAAAAGAAAAACAGCTAAAGGAAGAAAGTCACCAATATATTACCTGGTATTTTTAAATTAACAGAACAGGCTTATAGAAAACCTTATTAATGATGTAACTGATACGAGTAGATGCAATATCCATCAAATAGGTCATTACTGCAGAGATGGGGATTTTGCTGTTTGTATTAAAGGTTCATTTCAGATCTGTGTCAAGGTGGTTTTAACTGCATAGTTTTATATTGCTAAATTGGGGAAAGGCAATTTTAATATCTCTTTAGGCTTTTTTTTTTTTTTTTTTTAACTGAATGCAGGTGTCTGGTACTTTGGAAAATCTGAATTAATGGTCCTGGTTTATCTACATATACTGTGGGAACATTGTAATTTAAAGCCGATTATGTTAAATCACTGTTATTCTTGTGACAAATGCAGTTAGTTAAAGGGTGTACTTCTATCAGTGCAAAATCTTCACTTAGTGCTATTATTCAAGCCACTCTTTAAATTGCCTTCATAAATATCTAGCTGTAAGAATTCTAGCATCTAAGTGTGATATATAGATAAGGACAGCTTCTGAAAATGGCTTGTAGCTGATATCTAAACTTCACTATAAATAATTCTCTGAACTGCATTTTCCCGCACAATATTTACAGCACTAACTAGGAATTTCTGCATTTACCACCTATTTAAAAAAAACTTGTAGTCTCTCCTCTGTTTTTTATAAGCAGTACTCACAAAAGAAGGCAGGAGTTCAAATATAGTCCAAATCTTTAGTTTTGCAATAGTGTAAAAATGTCTTGATTTCTTAAAAAATATTTCTTAGGGCTAAAACACATTATCAGAGTGGAAAGACCCTTAAGAATTAATACTCATTTATGGGGTGGGAGGTTTGCTTTTCAATATTAAAGCGTAGAACTGAAATGGTTCTTTTGCATCATCTACCAGCTGAAGAGGGCCATATTAAATAATCTGATTAACTTGTAGTTTTGCATGGATATTCTTGAAACAAGAATTAGCAATATTTTATGAAATTTCAGAAGAAGGAAGGATAAACTTGCCTATTCAGAATTTGAACATCCAGATAAATTCTGATCATCTTCATGTGATCCTTTAGTAATTCTGACTCTTTCTTCACCTTTCTTTTTTCTCCCATAGCACTTGTTCATTTTCCAATAGCAGAACTTCTCCTTGATAGTCTAGTAAGTTCCTTTAATGTTTAGATGTTTAGATTACTTGAGTAGTACTTTCTTGCTAGCATTCCGTTGTTTCCACTAAAATGGTGACTTTCTTCTAAACCTCCTGTGCTTTTTTTAAAATAAAATTTTCAGTCTAGTTCTTTTTTTTTCTTTTTTTTTTTTTTTTTTTTTTTTTTTTAGGGTCTTTTCACCAGTAAGTTACTAATGTATGCATCATGAAAAGAGCGAGCCAGTAACTTTGAGAATGAAATTAAATTTTTTTGTAGATCAGAGTGAAAGCTGAGGTGACAAGGCCAAGTTTTGAATAATTTCAGTATTTTAGAAGTAAATTTGAAATTTAGTTTATCTTTTGCCGTATTAAGCAAAACTGTGGAACAAACTCTACTGATTATGCTGTGCAGTTTATTTCTTGCTGTAAAGTGTGTTAGGTGCAGCCCTCTTCTCTCTGAAGAGCAACTGCCAGGGTATTTAGCGTTATCTGCAGCTTTGTGTCAGTAGTGAAGTTGATCAAGCAACCATCATAGTCAGTTACAGAACATAACATAAATCTCCTTGCTGTTGCAGTCCAGTCTTGCAGAATCTGGAGGCAGAAACAGACTGGAGAAGATTTGACAGTAAAGTAAATTAATAATTTAAAAAGTTATCTTATCTGCTTTTCTTTGGCATATAAGAGATCAAACTGGATTATCTAATGGTGTTTTCTGACCTAAGAAATTGTGAACTAGTCCTAAACAAGATTTTACACACGGAATCTAGTTTGTAATGCAGTGAAGTTATGCTAAAAGGGTATGTCCAGGAAATGAACTTGGACTTAATCCTTTTGGTTAATTTACTTTGGTAACAGACTTTAAATGCACTGCCGCTTGCCTTTTTTTTTTTTTTTTTTTTTTTTAAACTAATTGAGTTTATCATGTACTACAGACCTGGATATAAGCAATGGTAAATTAGGGAGCTTTTGAAATATTTAATATGTCCTTATTTCAACCATTATGTATATAGTCTGGCCCTACATCTAAGTTTACCATTCTCATAGCTTCTGGAAAGTTTATAGATGGTAGCGTCTCACACTGTTAGATTTTAGATGATACACTCAAGTGTGCTTATGCGTCAAACTGATCCTTTGCACTATGTCTTGTATTCAGCTGTTGAGAAATGAGGGTAAAAGAAAGATTCCTTGAAGTTCATTTTGAGGTACTCGGAGATTATTTTGGTTTGGGATTTCCCCCCCCCCCCTTTTTTTTTTTTTTTAATTAACACTAATAAATAAAAAACTAGCTTTCATCCTATCTTTAAGTCGTCATAAAGCCTTAAAATAAAAATTAGTGTCATGTTTGTGCCAAAAGATTATATATGGTTTATTGAACTCCCTGGATGCGTCTTGATTTTTAGAATACTCCTGTGTTTAGGTCTAAGATGATCTAAAATCTTTTTTCAAATTATAAAACTCTGCCTTTCTAATGTTCCCTAAAAAGTGTACATAAATGAAGACAACAAAATACTTTGTTATATAATGTTGCCAAGACTATAACTGCTTGATTAAATTGAATTTTATAAGGAAGAAATTTGCAGCTAGAGGACAGTTTTTGAAGTAGGTTCTTAAATTAGTGATAGATTATTTCATTATTGAGGATGTCACTTGTTGACTAAATATGTTTTCTGTAATGTTGAAAAGAAAGTTTCATTTTCTTTATGATACTACTAGCTGAAGTGCAACACTGCTCTGTGAGACTTTGGGGACAGGTGGAAAACTGTAACCTGACCAGGGCACTTCTGGAAAAGCAAATTTTAGTGCCTGTTTACATTTCCTACTTGTCAAAGATAGTTGCTTCTGTGACTTACTTGTTTCACTCAGCAGTAGTGGCTTGGTTTGTAGAAATCACGATCTGTTCTAGATTTGGAATATGCAATGGATGGGAATTGGCTTCAAAGGTAGGATGGGATAGTGATAAGGAAGAAGCGATGCACATAGCATTTCATTCTGACTAGCTGAGGAGACTCACAGACTGGTTTTGGGTTCATTCATCACTTATACCTATGTTATCTTAAGAATTAAACTTGATTAATATTAGCACGTATTGGCCATTTGGGTCTCACTGGACTGTTTAGTTTTAGATTGTGTCCAGGTGGAAAGTTTGCAGATCAATATAATTAAATTACACACAAACTGATGCCTGTGCTATTGATTCTACAGAGAGGCTGAGATATGAA
Organism: Haliaeetus leucocephalus; assembly: GCF_000737465.1. Lineage (NCBI taxonomy): Eukaryota > Metazoa > Chordata > Aves > Accipitriformes > Accipitridae > Haliaeetus > Haliaeetus leucocephalus. The sequence continues at coordinate 1,998,676 of NW_010973072.1, forward strand.
TGGACCTAGGTGTTCTGCTTTTCCACCTGTTGCTTATCTTCATGCAGGAAACAGGGGCTATGCTGTTCCTGGCAGATGAGATATCCAGCTTGTACCTCTTACGAATACTAGGCACCAATTATTTTAACATTAGTTTGTCAATTGTATACGTACATGCAGAGATACATCTTTACAATTCTGTTGTACTGTCAACAAATACATAAAGCTCAGTCTTAGAATGCAACGTACAATAAGAGGCAAACATCAATTGTAATAGATTTTGACATCTTTTGGCATGGTTACAGGAAATCCAAATTATAAATGGGAATCAGTCTATCTTTTTTTGGTGGTTTTGAAAGAATCAAATTCAATAGTGTAATGTTATTTCATTAGGCTTCCGTTTCTGTTTTCAGATAATGGTTATTTTCAAATTTCTGTTCAATTTCTCTTTCTTATGAAACAATTTTGTCTCCATACAGTTTCCATTTTTGCTGCTTATCCTGAGTGTAAAGTGTAAAGAATATCTTACTGTTTCATTTCTCCTTGTAAACAAGTAAATTTTTTCTGGTAAATGTCTATCTAATACAAGCAAATTACTTATTTGTCTTATCCTAATTATTACAGCAAGAAATAGACACAAATACATAAGAGAAAAGTTTTGTGTTACCATCACCTACAACCTAGTGTTTAGTTCAAAAGTAGTACTTTGTCATAGCTCTCTTTGCCTTAGACTGACACTTTATAGTGACTGCCACTTATGATGATACACATGCAAACATCTATAGAGGTGCAAGACTGCTTTGTATTATGACTTGAATAGAATGGCCGTGTAGATGTTATGCTCCTAGAGGAAAAAAAAAAAGGCATCATACTGATGTCTAAATATTCAGAAGTCTTGCTGAACAGCAAAGAGCTTGTGGCTGTCCTCTTTTGCTTATTGAGATTTTATTCAGTTTTTCTTCACTGAGTTGCTATAAATCTGCTGAGATTAAGGTATAATTAATCTTATTCCTGGATGAGTTGAAAAGCTATTTGTCAAATTTTAACTATGTTGGCATAGGGAAACAGCATATCAACATCTCATTGGTTGTGTCTTAAAAATATCAGTGTCATGGAGAAGACAGGAGAAGCAAGGCTGTATCGAATTGGACTTAGATTTAGGAGGGTGCCTATATGGTCTACTGAGGCTTCCAGTTATTTAACTCTACTCCACCTCTATTTCCTCGTACATGCTCCTTATTGCTGGAAAGATTTTTGTTCACCTGTTTCCTGCAAAAGCCTCCAAGAGCAAACCTGTCTTTCAGAGCATCTTATTGACTGGGCTTGGAATGCAGAAAATGTCTGGAAACTGAAGTACATGTTTAAGATATTTCTACACCTGTTTTAAAAGTTAGTTTGGTGCTAGCAATTGAACCTTCTGTTATATGTTCAAAGAGGATATATAGCAAAACCCCATGTTATATAAGGAAAGATAAGGAGTGATAGAGGGAAGTCCGGTTTTGGCAGTTGTGTGTATCAGGATGAGAAATTTTCTCCCGTTTCCCAAACTATGAATGAAGTCATGCACTTGGGAATAAGGTGAATATTCAAAAAAGGGAGAGCTGTCAATCACCTTTCTCATTGGACTCACACTTTTTGCCTTCTTGGAAAGATCACAGGGGAGCCTCTCAAATGAGTAAAATATGATTCAGTCAACTCTGTGAGCAGTGATATGTAAGCATCAGAAGGCTCACAGGCTTGTTCCAGTTATATATTCAAAAGTTTTAATGCTTGTCTTAAAGTTATCTTAAGCACACATGTGGAGAAAGTGTGTCAAGTGATTTCCATATATATGATTCAATTGATCAGACCTGAGCTTTAGATGTTTGCCACAGGTGTCTGTTAGCCCTGCTCCTTCCAAATGCTGAAGAACAGATGTAACAAGTGAGATTGCTCGTTTTGACAAGGTGGGGAAAAAAGGTAAAAAAAATAAAAAGAAACAGAGAAAGGAGAAGAAAAAGTTTTCAGTTGAAAACAAAATTGCCTGGAGATTTCAATACTCTCTTCGGGTAGATTTTAGCTTTGAAAAAATATTTAAATGTTTGTAAAGGTTAGTTTAAGAACGCTCAGAACAACTAAGCAGAACTATGTGTACGTGCATGTGTTTTGTATTAGATTAGCAATCTTTTTCTTCCTCTTGATTCAGTCTCCTAGCCACTGTGAGTGACCTCAGACCTAAAAACCTAAAACCCTGCAAAGATGCTGCCGGAACTGCGATGTTTTACCACTGGTTTTGGCCTTAAGGAGGGGAGTGCAGGACTGTCTGTAGGTTAGAAAGGTTTCTGAATACTTTTGCAGAAGCAAAGCCACTATTCAGAATGAAGAATTTTCTAAATATCAACAAGTCTTTGAAAAGAGAGAGAAAGGAAAAGTGATGCTAATAGCTTTCTATAATATAAGAATGTGGAATGAGAGAAGGGGAAGAAAAAGGCATTGAAGCGTAGAATCTGTCTGAATTTTCCATAAAATGACACTAAGCATTCAGGAGAAAAACCTTCAGTAAATATCAGAGCAAGTAGAAAGAATTCCCTTCAGAGACCTACTGAGATGAATAATGTGCCAGGGATTTCAAGAGAGAAGATGACAGATTAAATGCTAGTATGGCCTGTTGACATTAGCTTTTTCATAGTGATATCCCAAGATCAAAAATGAGCTTGGAGTTCCCTGTGATTATTACAGCTTGTTGTCCTGGGAACAGTGAAAGAGTTAATGTGTAACTAGCCAGCTCTTATAAAGTGACCATTTATTTAGAACATTTATTTAGATGAAAAGTGTGTGGTATAAGGAGAGTAACTTTCCAAAGTGGCTGCTAGTGCCATCTAAAGTATTGAATGTTGTCATTTAGTTTTTATGAAGCCATGAAAACAACTTTGGCCAAATTCCTGGTGGTACAAATTGTTTTTTCTGTACTTAATTCAACAAAGTGATAGTGGTTTTAGCATATAACAAATTGGATGAAAATCTAATTCCTTTGTCTTCATGGTAATCTCTTATACTCATATTAATAATTGTTATAACACAGTTATTGCTCAGCTCTTTTTCCCTGGCTAAAGTAAAACAAAATTAGTCTGTCTTATTTTTTCTATTTCACAGAGTGAATATACAGTGAGTATTGTCCATAAAAGTGTTGTTAGGTTGACAGCATTTTGAAATGAAGTTCTCTGTCCAAACTAAAAGATAGCCTATATAAAGGTACAAATCTCTCTGATATTGTTTAGCTCCTGAAGGCTAATCTGTTCAAGAAGTCCTGTGTTCTGCAGTCCTAAGTTTCATTGGGTTTTGGACAGACTGTTGAGACTACTAATAAAAATACATCTGCAAAACATTGTACACATAGATGAATCCATAAAATTAACATTAGTGATACCAGATAGTATGTTGTAATAGAAATTAGACTATTTCCAAGTCAATCAGACTTCCGAAGAATCATTGTGCATTAACAAATTTTTATTCTTTTGATTTGGATCAGATTCGTGCTGCACCACCTCAGACTGAAGTTCTTTAGATATTCTGTTACCACCTGCACTGTGGATGAGTTGGGACATAAAGGTATACCCTGAAGTGTAGGGAACCTTTCTGCATTAGGTAACTGTGGCGGGCAGAATTGTTCTGGTGTCCATTATACTGGGGAAGAGTTTATGCTGCCTGCAGCTCTGAGTTTGACTGGTTTTCTTCTAGAATGCTATGTTTCTTGTAATTTAATGAAAAAGAAGTAAAATTTCTTCCCTTGGGAATCTTATTCAGATATTTAAGTACCAGTGATGCAGATTTGTTATTTTGTTTGTTTTGAATAAGAATCCTAAGATACAATATGGTTATTTTATTGGCGATTAGTGAGTTTTAGCATCCTGCCTCATTTTGTCTTGTCTGTTTGCAGTCCATCATACTCTCATCTTTCTCGATAGAAAAGACTGGTAAATTCATTGCATTTGCTCATTGGATTGAAAATTAAAAAAACCCAACAAAACAAAACACCCCCAAAACCAAAAACCAAAACCCAGGCAAAACAGTTCATCTTTCTCTCTCAGTCAAAAAGCACACTGTAAGTACTGCTGTGAAAATCTGAGTTGAATTACAAGAGTACTTATTCTGATTCCATGTTGGATTTGAACATAAACAAATTAGAGTTGTTAATTTTGTGAGAAGTTTCATCTAGATTAGGCTTTACCTTGAACTCCCACTTTCATATTCCCTAGGACAACAGAACAATAATTTGCTGTATAAACAATAACAGTAGGGACTAAGTCTCTCTGGATACCCCCATCTGGCAAGGAAATCTGGTTGTTAGCATATCAAAAGACTTGGTGAATTTCTTCAGTTTATATACAGACTTAAATTAATAGAACTTTGTAAAAGTTTCTACTATCTCTATTTTTTTTTACTAAAATTAGGAATCCTATAACATTTATTGGAGACAGTGTTATTTTTGCTTTTTCAAAATTGAGAGGAAAATCTCTAGTCTCCTTTTCTTTATGTACAGAATATTTCATTTCTTACAAACAAAATCCCCAGCTCTCCTATTCTCAAGTCACTGCTTTCTCTATGAAGGTAAATGCCCACCTGAGACTGGATGTTGCTTTCTTGCTGCAGTTAAAAACAGTCTTGGGATCCCTCATGGTAGTTTTTTGTTTCTTTGCATAACAAAACTACCTCTGCCAAATTATCTGTTGTCTTGAAGCACCAGCAAATAACACTGTGTTCAGCATATTAAAATCCCTGTTAGAGTTCTGAAACTAGCTGATTTGAGGTTTACTATCTGTGTTATTGAAGCTTTTATAAAATCATGGGTTTGGGGGAAGGTGTTTGTTGTTTGCGTGTCCCCGTCCCCCGTCCCCCCCCCGAATATAGTGTTCTAGGCCTGTCCACCAGTGTGATGTGTTGCCTCCACGTCACGGTTGTTAATAGCCATCAGCTGCACATACATTCCCTTAGTTTCATAGGCCAGGTTAGGTTTCTGTCCCTAGAAATAAGGTGAACAAATTTCCTCCTCAGTGACACTTTTGCTTTTGCTCAGCGTTACCTGGGAAATGAAAGGAAGATGAGTCCTGGAAATAACAGGGTTAAACTGATAAGTATTTATTCCATTGCTCGCTTTTTCTTTTTTTTTTTTTCCTTTTTCTTTTTCTCCTCTCCTTTGGTTGATCTAAGTTTCTGTTTTCTTGGATTCATTGAAGAAGGATAAAACACACCCCACCCCCGCACCCCCCCATTTTTGGTTGCTATTATATATGGGAAGAAGAGGCAAAGTTTTAAATAAAAATCACTTGCCAAATACTTTATTTTCAGTGAAGTATCTGAGAGTGTTTTGTACAAGCACTTGTGTCTCAACAGAAAGTACATATTGCAAAAGTAGAACAACAAAAAGATTTATTGGCTGAAACAATTCCCACTGTCATGTGGTACATAAGAATTAAATATTTATACCTACTCACTGGGATAATAAAACTGTATTCAGTTATGTTGTAGACACTACCAAATGATTGTTGAGGCCTCTAATAACGTTGCAAATCATAAAATATATAGTATAAACAATACATGAGAAAACATTATGAGGCAATAGTCTCTAGTCCATAGAATTTGCTTGTTTGTTAAAAGAATTATTGAGACAGATGAAAAAGGCCATCATAAGGCTGCGGTAGCCATAAATGTGAATTTCAAAGGTGTTCTGTTGATGGTGATCTCAAAAGCTGTAATGGTTTGGGGCTGCATAATGAAGCATGCTTGTCCCTCATGACCAGCCCACCAAGCCTTATGAACTCTTAGAAATGCAACAAGAGCTGCCTTTTTCTTTAGCTGGGATAATGTAATAAAAATTTCAGTTATTCCTTTTCTTCCTAAATAGAAGTCACAATGGGACTCTGCAACACGGGTACACTTCTCACACTCCCTTGCCAGTTAAACAAGAATGCTATGGGGTCCTGAGTTTGCTAGAGCCCTTTTGGGACACTGTATTGTGGTTATGACTTTGATTCACTAAGGTAATTTGTACCAGCCTGGATTTAGACACGTGAGAAGTCTCATTGGCTTCAGCACATAGCTTGCTTAGCACCTTTGTCAGAGCCTGCCTGTAGTCCGAAATACAAAGCAGCAGCATCTTTTGTTCAAGCATCTTTCCTTGTAGGTTTATAATTCCTCTTAGACTTGCTCACTGCAGGCATATCTTTGTCAGAAATTCTTGCCTTTATTTCTTCTGGGACTGCTCTGTTTAACTTTGTCAGCCAAGGAGCTCCAGCTGTGTCGTGACAATTTTGTAATTAGCTATTGCTAGCAATAACTTTGCTTTCAGATGGAAGAGCGTTATTAACCCTTGCTTTTTTCCCTTGTGCCGTATTTTCTCTTTCTTATCTCTGAGACCATGGTGTGCACTTCTTTGCAAGCAGTTGTAACCATTAGTAATCAAAACTAAACAGGGCACAGCATTTGTCAGAAATCCCATTGCTTCCAAACTGTTGTTGTAAATGAATCCGTTCCTATGCGAGTATGATTATTTTAAAAGCCTTATCAGAGGAACTGGAATTATTTTCTCATTTCCTCTCACTAAATGGATCCATTGATCCTTAATAACTTCACAATTATTCTGCCAATTGTCATGCTTCCATTATAAGTTAAAAAATACACCATCAGATTGTTAGGTATGTGTTGCATCACTATGACTTGAATGCATCGAACTATTTTGAAATAGCAGCAATGAATTTTGGCAAATAAAGAGAAATGTTTTCCTACTTCTGTTAGTCAACATCCTAAAGTAAATGGAGAAAATGGGAAAATACCAGCATTGCCTATCATCTGGGCTACACGCCAGTACTGATAAAAAAAATAATTAGAAAAAAGTGTTTAAAAACAAACTGTAAGCCTAGCCAAAGAAAAAATCAAAACCAAGCAGACTAGTTTTATGAATGGCATGCACAATATAAGTTGTTAGAATATTACTTTTTATCTTTAGGAGCTCTGAAAGAGTCAATACTCAATGTGACACATTACTTCTTGTAGGACCCTGATGTCTTCCTAATTATGAATTAGTATACAGTAGAACTGTAGTATGTCGTCTTTTTTTTTTAACTTTCTTTTCTCTGTTTTTCATAATTGCTCTGGTAAAATAGTGATTTTATTCCCCCCCCCCGACAGTGCTGGAAAAAGATACACTTGACATTTGGGAGGACTGTGAAGTTACTGGCCTGAAAATGCTATACAATAAAAGTTTATCAGAAATGTTTTTAGAAAATATGTTCAGAGTGTGTGGCAAAAATATTTAGTGCTTTTTCTAGGCTTGTTGATGAATTGAGATGAGGAAGTCTTTATGAATTAAGCTGGTCTGGAATGGGCTGGCATTTTATTTTTTATATTTATAGGTTTAATTTATATTTAAGTACTTCAAATTCCTTATTTATAAACACAACTTTGGATTTATCGCTCATGCCGCTCTCTTCTAAACTGATTTATAATGTTAGGATGAATTGTAAGATAAACATCTGTGGCGGGTTGACCACAACATCTGTATAAGAAATAGAACTTCTTGAATTTTTTCTTGATATGTTGTTCATGAGCTTATGCATACAATTTCTGTGATGTTGGAGAAAGGAAAAAAAAAAATAAATAGAGGATCTTCAGATACTTTATTGGGCATAAATTACAGAGTTTTGTGAGTAGGGGGCTGCAGGGGTGTCTATATGGAAGGAGACCATGAAACTGCCCTGTGCCAGTTACAGCCAGGGTCCAGCTGGCTCTGAAACCAGTGTAGCCCCCCCCCCCACCCTCCCCATGCCAAAACCTCAACTGGTCAGAGAGGTGCACGTAGAATCTCTGTTCAGACATATTCAAGAAACCGTGGCAGTCCTTAGGGGAGGAGAAATATGCAAGGAGACAGTGTTGAGGGCATGGCTGAAGACCGCTTGGAATGAGGTCAAGAAGAGGTACCTCTGAGGGGCTGTGACCCGTGCAGGACCCACATCAGGGCAAGGACACCCCTGAAGAACTGTGGCCTGCGGATGACCCATGCCAGGGTAGGGACACCACTGAAGGGACCGCAGCACACGAAGGACCCATGGTGAAGCAGAAGGTGATGAGTAAGCAGCAAGGACTGGCAGAACAGAACCATTACACAGACAGCCCCAACCTCCTGCACCACACGTCACCTCACTGAAAGAATTGGGATGAAGTGTAACGTGGTGAAAACAAGGGAATTTGAGACTAGAAAGGGGGAGGAAAAGTGTTTGACTGAAGTTGAGCATGGGAAAGAGGGAGGAAAGGCATTTACTTAAGTGTTCATTTAATTGTTCATGTTTTCTTTTTCTCAATACCCAAATCAGTGATTAGAATTTTGTGTTAATTGACAGTAAATTAAGTAAAATTTCCCAAGTCAGCCTGCAACATGTACTCTTTCCATGATGTCTGAGTAACAAACTGCCACAAAATTTTTAATATTGGGTATTTTTTCCATAGAAATGCCTTGCTTTAAATCAGATCAGTGTTTGAATGAGAGGAAGGGGTTTCGGGGAGACAGAAGAGACCATGTTAAAGAAATTTAATATGACACAAGAAATGCATTTGTCGTTTATTATGCTTAGCATATATCTAGAAGACTTTTATTATAATATTTTATTATTTTGCTTTAACAAGAGAATGTTCTTCTCTAGATTGAGACTGTTACTAGTAGGAAGCATTTCAGCTGCCTTTGAAAAGCTGCCATCTCAATGAAGCTATTAAATAATAAAAATGCTACAAAACACTTGTGATCAAAAGTGCTGCTTATCATTCATTTTAAAGCGATCTGTTGTTAGAAAATTAGAAATGTTGTAATTACTCAGAAATGCATTGTATGTCAACATCCGGCAGGATCCTTAAGTGCTTTACCAATTGTGGCCCTAAACCTGCTAATTTTGCTCAGTGTATTTTACTAATTTTTACATGGAAATTCCATAGTCCCACTTGTACCCTGTGGAGTAGATATTTCAGACAGCTGTAATATAAGACAGGGCATCTGTCCTCCTCAGGTTGGATGAGTAAGCACTGATATAAATCTGTACTATTGAAGTTTCAGCCAGGACAGCCATCCTTTGGGTTTGGGGTTTTTTTTTACCGTTATATGCTGAGATGAGAACTTTTTTCCACTCTCTGTAATGACCACAGGTGATAAAGCTCAGGGAAAAATACCATCCTTTTTCCTCATGTCTTTCACCAAAAGACCAAACCCAATTGCTACTACTGTGTGCAAATAAGCCCATATTTGGACCTGCTACATAGAAAAAAGCAGCCATCTAGCAGAACGAATTAATCCAGTTCTAGAAAAGAGGAAGAAATGGACATTTATTCCCTGCTTTTTTAACTTTTTGCTTTTTCCTTTTTATCCATTACTTTGTTTTCCCACAATAAGCAAATGAATGTTTGAAGCTCTTTAACAGATGTTCTTTTATTTTACTCAGGTGGGATATTTATGATGCATTAGTCTCTTTTATGTCATTTTATTTTGGCAGCTACATTCTGAACTAATTAGCACACTAGAGAGATCTCCAAATAGGAAGTACATGGGCAACCAGTGGTTAAGTATTTGATAGCATATTGCAGAGTCCATCATGACTGAAATATGATACTGCGGCATGCTTGCAATCACTGCATGTGGCATAATTGCATTTCTGAAACACTGAGCTGTTAGTGCTCTGACGTTTTTGTTTGTGCAACTTTATAAAGGAAACACCAAAGACCTCTTAAATTGTTGTGAATTACAATTTTGAAAAATTACACGATGCTGGCTAACTAATGTATATATTATGTTATGAGTGTGCTTTGTCAAAAATGACTGGAAGCATTTAAGTAAGTCTGTATACATATATATCTGTGTGTGTGCTTGCTGTGTGACTAAGATTCTGACTTTAACACAGCTGAAATTATTAGGATTACATTTTACATGATGCTGGTATAGAAGTAAGGATGCAACAAACCAATTTCAAATTTATACTAGTAGATGATTTTTTATTAGAGCTTTTTGTATTAACTTATTCCTATCAAACATTGATCTATAGCATTATATTTGCAGTATTTGTCTTCCAAAAAGCATGAAGTTTACTGTCATACTAAAAAGTAGAGTGTCTGACCACTTTTTAGCTACCCTGATCCATATTCCACCTGCTTGACTGTTAATGGTAGTTGAAGGTACCAGAAGTAAGGCTGAAATGTTTACTTTTATTTTTCACCAGGAAGATGTGTCAGTATGAGAGAGAATGAGTTGGTGAAAGAGAAAGAGACTAGAGCAGAATGATTAAGGAAATAGCCAAGACGTAGGAGACTGAGAGTCCACAGCTGTTCTGCCTCATTTGGAGTAATTAGTTTTTAAAACTGAAAAAGCTCAGCAAAAGTCTCCCACTTTTCCAGCTCCAGCTGCAGGTTTCTTCAGCAGTTTCTCCTGCCATGAGTGTTTTCTAGTGTCTCCCAGCATGTTTCTCCTCATGTGGCTCCTTCCCTAGCAGCTGATGCTCTTTCTGGACATGTCTGAGCCGAGGCACTACATGCTCCTCTGACTACCTGAAGTTCTGGCACATGGTGACTTGCTTACAGTGGTGTCAGAGCCCTTTGGACCCACCTGTGACTGGCTACCTAAACCCTGCAATCTATGGCCAACACATATATTAACTGATTGGGTGCACATGCATGAACTAATTGGGCATTCATGCATAAGTTATGTGGGCATTTATGCATAAATTACCTGGGCACCCATGCGTGCACTAATTAAACACGCAAGAACTAGTAGGGTGCTCATATGTGAACTAACTGGGGACTCAAACATGAACTGCTTGGGCACTCACATGTAAATTAATTAGATACTCATGCACGAATGGGGTAAACTATGCAATTTATGCCCAGTACCCATGATAATTATTTCTTACCTGGTACTGCATCTCATTCCTCTTATTCTTCCTCAAAACTGAAATACCTCCTATTAGGAGGTATTAGGCCTAGGCAAGAAGAATGAAGGTCTGCTATATATGTGCATATGCATGCTGATTTATATCTAAGAGGACTGGAGAAGAGACTAGGCTTTCTATCTGCCAAAAGAAAACACACAATTTTGTCCTACCTGACAATGGCCTACTGGGCCATTGTCTTTGTAATGTTCAGTTAACTACCAAAACCCTGTTGAGGGACTGATTGTTTACCAGTGTCACTCTTTAAACTGTGACATTGATAGAACAACTAAGGGCAGTTGTGTTTCCATCCTTTTAAAGAATTAAGGTTTCTGTTTGTCTTCAGGGTTTAAAGTGAGCTGCCTCATCTGAAGTGAGAATTTGTAAAACAGGAAAAAGTACCAAGTATGAAACAAAAGCTTGTCTTTCATTTTTTTGTCAATGCATAATGGATTTATCAGAAGCCTTATTAGAAGAGTAGAAACATACAACCATTCAAAAAAAATTCCATTTGAACATAGGAATTTAAATCGTATCAGCATTCTGTCTATCTAGCTGTTTATCTTTTGCCATGTAGCAATTTCTGTTTATAGATGAATATACAAAGCAAAAGTAACGTGATCTGGCTACAGGAAAAGTAACTCCCTTGTCTTCTTAGAAATTCATTAATGATTTGGCAAGAGGATTTCTACTTTTTCTGGGCTCTTTGATCCAAAGATCTATATGACTGTAACCTTGAATGCCATTAAAATAGGGCTCAGCCACCACTTTTTGCCAGGTTTTAATTAGTTCTATTCAGAGATTTGTTTTTAATTAGATTAAAGAAATCTGAAAGAACCTCAGCTAAATTATGGTATATCTGAACTACAGCATAAAAGCAAAATTAGGTACAATACAGTTTTGTTGGTAGCGCTTCATTGACTGAGAAGCACGTGAGATGTTTGAACTCGAAGATTGAATTAGGTAGAAATATCAAGATAAGAGACAGTCTTTTATAATCTGGGAAAGATTTTAAAATCCACCATGTAATTTCTCCTTTTCCTCACTGAAACGTATGCTGACTCACTCTTCTGATGCTCTGCTTGAGTAGGCCAAGGAACTTAATTTTTTTATTTTTTTTTTCAGCTTTTGACTGTAAATCAGTGGCCTTTTATACTAGGCCATTGACATATACTTAGTAAAAGATGCAAGGGAACAATATTTTCTTTATTAATCATGGTGAAAACAGAGGAGCTTTCCACCCCAGTGATGAGAGTTGTGTAACCAAAAGACAGCAGGAGTCTTTGCACTCTGCAGCTTCTAACACAGTGCAGAGTTATTTAATATATCAGTATCAATCTTGAACTATTCTCTCCAGGGATAGTATCATTATCTTTATAAAAGGCAACTGGATGGTGTTTGTCTAAAGTGGCAAAATTTAATCTCGGTTTTGCAAGAATTTTTTATATGCTTGTGCAGCCAGCTCTCCCATTTGATAAATAATTTGTTTCCTGATGTTCTGTATTTTCATATGAGTTAAACCTTTGTGTTTGGTTGGTTTTGTGTTAATAGGTTTGTTTTGTTCTGATTGCAGCACAGCTTTGGGGGGAAATTAGGCTTATGAAATTGTATTACTTACTATTTCTGCAATGTCTGTATGTATATGCCTCTGGACTGGGTGAGTGTGATGCCAGGAGATTTCAGACGTTTTAAATGTCTGAAACTTCCACTATTCAAATTCCTGCAGAATTCAGGAAACATGGCCATAGTGCTAAGAATTACCCTGTAAGTGTATCAAATGAGGGTAAGCTTGCAGTATGATCTTATGCATCAGTAAATATCAAATACATATGGGGAACATATGTATCAACAGTTTACAGTCCCAGAAAATCTTCAAGTATTGCTTATTCCTTCTAAGATACCCAGGTCAAGCAAAACCAAAACTGTAATCCATAGGTTACCAGATATTCTTTGTTCTTGAACTTAGTAACTACTTACGTTACTTTCTGTGGCTTCTTAGCCCATAAGTTGGTATATCGTTGGAGACAAGGCAGAGGAGTTTCAGTCTATCAAGCAACAATATTATTTTGGAATTACTGATCAATTTCTGCACTGTAGTTTTCCTCTAAACTAAGGGACTCATTCATTCAGTTGCTATATACAGGAAATGTACTGGGATAGAGGGGACAACAGGATAAAGGTACCCAGCTGATAGAGGATCCAACAAGGACAGATGCTCTGCTGGACCTCACGCTCACAAACAAGGAAGGGCTTGTTGGGGATGTAAAGGTCAAAGGTAACCTTGGCTGCAGTAACAATGAGATGGTGGAGTTGGGGATCCTGAGAGCAGGGAGCAGGGCAAAAAGCAGGATCACCACCCTGGACGTCAGGAGAGCAGACTTTGGCCTCTTCCAGAGAAGAAGAATATGCTTGGAAGAGTCCCATGGGGATAGGCCATGGAGGGAAGAGGGGCAAGAAAGCTGTGTAATATAAAAGGATCACCTCCAGTCCCAATAGCGGTCCCTCCCAATGTGCAGGAAGTAATGCAAAAATGCCAAGAGGCTGGCACGGATGAGCAAGGTGCTTCTGGCAAAACTCAAGCACAAAAAGGAAATGTAGAGAAGGTGAATGCAGGGGCAGGTAACCTGGGAATAATATAGAGCCACTGTGCAGGCATGCAGAGATGTAGTTAGGAAAGGCAAAGCCCGCCCGGAATTGAATCTGGCAAGGGATGTCAAAGGCAACAAGAAGGGCTTCTGTAAGTACCAAGCGGCAAAAGGAAGACTAGGGAAAGTGTGGGCCCACCGCTGAATGGCGCAGGGGCCCTGGTGACACAGGACGTGGAGAAGACTGAGGTACTGAATGCCTTCTTCGCTAGTAAGACCAGTCTTCAGGAATCCCAGGCCCCAGAAGCTGCAGGGAAAGTCTGGAGCAAGGAAGATGGACCCTTGGTGGAAGAGGATCAAGTTAGAGAATGGTTAAGCCAACTGGACATAGGGAAGTCCATGGGCCCTGATGGGATGCACCCAGGCATCCCGAGGGAGCTAGCTGATGTCGTTGCAAGGCCATGCTCTATAATCTCTGAACAGTCGTGGCAAGTAGGAGAGATGCCTGAAGACTGGAGGAAAGCAGTGACTCCTATCTTCAAATGTGACTCCTATCTTCAAAAAGGGCAAGAAGGAGGACCCAGGGAACTACAGGCTGGTCAGCCTCACCTCGATCCCTGGGAAGGTGACGGGGCAACTAACCCTGGGAACCATTTCCAGGCACATGAAGGACAAGAAGGTGAATGAGAGTAGTCGGCATGGATCCACCAAGAGGATTCCCAGTCATGCCTAAGTAACCTCCAGTCATGCTTAACCAATCTGATGACTTTCTAGAATGAAAGGGCTAGCTTGGTAGATGAGGGAAGAGCTGTAAATATTGCCCACCTTGACTTCAGGAAGGTTTTCAACACTGTCTCCCATCAGATCCTCATAGGGAAGCTAATGCAGTATGGGCTGGGTGAGCAGACAGCAAAATGGATTGAAAAAACTGGCTGAATGACTGGCCCTAGAGGGTGGTGATCAGTGGCATGAAGTCTAGTTGGAGGCCAGTAACTAGCGATGTATCCCAGGGGTCAACACTGGGTCCGATCCTGTTTAACAGCTTCATTAATGATCTGGTTGATGGGACAAAGTGTACCCTCAGCAAGTTTGCTAATGACACAAAACTGGGAGGGGTGGCTGATATGCCAGAGGGTCATGCCGCCATCCCAGAGAGATCTTGACAGGCTGGAGAAATGGACCAACAGGAACCTCATAAAGTTCAACAAATGGAAGTGTAAAGTCCTGCACCTGGGGCGGAACTCCAGGTACCAGGACACGCTGGGGACCATCCAGCTGGAAAGCAGCTTTGCAGAAAAGGCTCTGGGGGTCCTCATAGACACCAGCTTGAACATGAGCCAGCAACATGCCCTTGCTGCATAAAAGGCTAATGGTATCCTGGGCTGCATTAGGACAAGTGTTGCCAGCCGGTCGATGGAGGTGATGCTTCCTGTCTCCTCGCCACCAGTGAGGCCACAGCTGGAGTACTGTCTCCAGTTCTAGGCTACCCAGTATAAGTGAGATATGGCACAAGTGGAGTCCAGAGAAGGGCCACAAAGATGGTTAAGGTTCTCAAGTATCTCTCATATGAGGAAAGGCTGAGAGCTGGGACTTCTTAGCCTGGGGAAGAGAAGGCTCAGGGGGAATCTCATCAATGTGTGCAAAAATCTGAAGGAAGGCTACAGAGGAGTTGGAGCCAGGCTCTCTTCAGTGGTGTTTAGTGACAGGATCAGAGGCAACGGGCACAAACTGAAACACAGGAGGTTCCTTCTGAACATCAGGAAACACTTTGCACTGGGAGGGTGACTGAGCACTGGGACAGGTTGCCCAGGGAGGTTGTGGAGTCTCCATCCTTGGAGATACTCAAAAGCTGGCTGGACATGGTCCTGGGCAACCAGCTCTAGGTGGCCCTGCTTGAGCAGCTGTGTCGGGCCAAATGACTTCCAGAGGTCCCTTTCAACCTCAGCCATTCTGTGACTGGGATAATGCATCCTCCGAGATGTAAGGCAATTTCAAATTGTATAATGGTTTTGTAATATTACAGCTACATAAAACTAATATAAAAAGATATAGTTGCTTTACATCATTAAAAGGAATGCATGTTAAGTGCTTGCTGTTTTTTTTTAAAGTGTGTTGATGATAATACAGACTTTGTGGCAGTGAGTGTTGCGAGCAGAGCTGTTGTTCAGACTCTGTTGGTATCTAGCATATGAAATTGCCAGCTGGAGGAATATAAGTACTAAATCTAAAACTGGATGCATTTGCTGTTTTGACACTTAAATTATGCTTTTTATCACAAGTCCATTTAACATTGAGGTTATTCATTAGTGTAGGCTTCACCTTCCTTCTCCATTTCCTGAATGATGGAGATAATGGGATTGATTCTAAAGTTATTTAAGTGTTGTTGTAAGTCAGAGGTGTGTCAAGTGGAGTTAATGATGTTACATTCATGCAAGCAAAGTCAGAATCAGTAAATTGAGTATAGGAAAAATGCAGTAGGCTAGGAGAGCCAAGACTGAAAAGTAGGATAAATCTTGGTAGTGAGAATGTAAAATTAAAAAAATGTATCATATGGAAGGAAATATCACATGAAACTAGCTCCTCTGGTTTGTCTTGTTCCTAAACATTCTCGGTATCTGCCACCTGACTAAACCTTACTGTGCACTGCATACCACACCAGACAAATTTAAGATGTACTGTTTCCAAAAACAGATTCTTAAATATTTTTGTGACGTATGTAAGGGAAATTGTAACAAACTGGGCTTTCAAATCTATTAGTCTCATTTCTTTGAATATTATTTTTGTCGGTGTGTTGTGGTTTAAGTCCAGACAGCAACTAAGCACCATGCAGCCACTTGCTTACTCCCCCCTCACCCAGTGGGATGGGGGAGAGAATTGGGAGGAAAAAAAAAAAAAGTAAAACCCGTGGGTTGTGATAAGAGTGATTTAATACCTAAAGTAAAATAAAATGTAATACGAACAATAATAATAATAAAAAACATAATAATGTTAATGAAAAGGAATATAATAAAATAAAATTTAAAAAATAAAAATAAAAAAAACCCCAACCAAACAAGAAAACACAAGTGATGCACAGTGCAATTGCTCACCACCCGCTGACCGATGCCTAAGCAGCGACCTGCCCCTCCCAGCTAACTCCCCCCAGTTTATATACTGGGCATGATGTCCTATGGTATGGAATATTCCTTTGGCCAGTTCTGGTCAGCTGTCCTGGCCATGCTCCCTCCCAGCTTCTTGTGCACCTGCTTGCTGGCAGAGCATGGGAAACTGAAAAATCCTTAACTTAGGATAAATGCTACTTAGCAACAACTAAAACATCAGTGTGTTAACAACATTCTTCTCATACTAAATCCAAACCACACTGTACCAGCTACTAAGAAGAAAATTAACAGTATCCGAGCTGAAACCAGGACAGTGTTTCTTCAAAATTCCCAGTGCTGTACCTTTTTATGACTAGGCACGTGAACAGTGAAAATATTTAAGAAATTACATTGCTAAAAAAAAAATCTAAATATAGTTTAAAATTATGTCTGCATGTTATTTTAATATTTGCATTAAAAGATAGCCAGAGTCAAGCGTGGTCAAGGATCAGTGAATAGTAACCTCATTTCCAAAAGATCACTGTTGTTATTTTGTGGTTTAGTGTCTTACCAGTTCTCCATGTTAGCAGGTTTTCTCATCTTCCTCTCCAAGGCATGATTGCTCTCCTTCATTATTTCTCCCTTCTGTTAGTTTTTTGCTCTGCTTTTTATACACCTGCTACGTCATTTGCCGCTTTCACAATTAAAACGTAATTATCTGACTACTAAAAAGGATAGTAAGATGCAGTCACAGTGTGCAAAATAATATTTGAACTTGTTCTGCCAATAGCATGTGTAAAAATAACTTATGTGGCTGCTTCATTGCTGAGAAAACTTGAAGCAACTCATTACTCTTTAAACATGCTATGCCATTTATATGTTTCAGTTAGACTAAATCTTGTTTCATTCATAATTTTCAAACATATGCATAAAAAGCAAGAGCCGTTCTTTAATTACTTATAACTACCTGTGAAACAAATACTGTGCAAGTCTCTTTTCATTGTATTTCTTTTTAAATATCAACTTAGCACATACACAAAGAACTAACACTTTTGTATTTGAAGAATGGTGGTAATTTTTTCAGTTACTTTGGAAAACGGAATTATAGATGTTATATTATGAAACTACATAACCATACATACACCTTACTGACACTTTAGTAAGATTATTTCCCAGCTGAGAATTTTAGACTCTTTTCCCAATGTGACTAAGATAAGCGATGATGCTAAATAATGGACATACAGACGACTGAATTCCTCTAAGAACTCGAGTACATAATTTGGAAGTGGTTAGTTTGGGGTTGGGGGGTTTTTTTGAGTGTCTGTGCACACTTAGTGGTGAAAGCTCCCTTTTACTTTACACGCTGCCAAGTCTTGGATTCTGAGAGAAAATATGACTATAAGTTTGTTTCATCAAATGGAGGCTTCTGTGCTGCTCTAAGTGTGTCTCTGTGAATGCTGACAAGGACTGTGAATGGGCAGGTTCGCTGTCAGCCCACGGTGACCGTGTGACAGCCTGATGTTCAGGTGGTATCCAAGAGTATGTGGACCTGTGTTTAACTGTGAGGAGGAAATTTAAGGTTCAGCATTAGCTCCAAGTCCTAGATCTGGTAGGAGGTTCCTGAGACAGATCCATGCATTTAGCCTTGACGGGATCATTCAGTGGATCTTTTGGATGAAGTGCGATATACTGCTTTGGCACCAGTAGGGTTTCAGTCTAGTGACAGACCTGTAGTTTGCAGCTATAATGGATAGCACTAATGGAAGAATCAACACAAATAAAGGTAGTTTGTCTATAGAGCACACCTTTGAGAAGTACTGTAAAAAAAGGTTAAGAGTTTTGGGGTCCAATTTTCTGAAATTGAGAAATTAATTTTTTAATATAGGCTGTTCAATCATGGCGGACTGATCTCATCAGATTTTTATAATTTAACCTGAGATATTTTGGTAGGAATCATCCAAGGAAAACTCCAGAGATGAAGCAAATGACATTCAATTGTGGTATCATTTGATATGTCTTATCATGACCATGGGTTAGACATGAAATTAAACCTGTATCCATGACTATAGTTTTCAAAGGAAGCAACAGTGTGAGGCTTAGCACCGTGACCTGTTGCCACCAAGAATAATGGCATTCCCAATATCCTTCTTTCCTGTATTAACTTTTTGTGATTTTTGCATTGTCTGTTGTACTATTACATTTTATACCTCAACATCATATATTCTTTAAAATATCTAATGGGATGTAGTTATTAGAAAGAAATAGAAACTCTTTTGGTAGCACTGCATTGTAATTATTGAAAGATTATCCAAATTACCTCCTTGAAGAACATGAAGTGTAAGGTAAATATATGAAATAGTTTTATATTCACTTCCTAATGACCTTGTTTCCTCAGGCATGTAAAATTTTCCATGAAAAAAAGAGAAAATTACAGATTTTCAGGCAAATTATTTTTCGCATTTGGGAATCTAGTGTGGGTGAGACAGTTAGTCTTTTCTTAATTTTAAGTCACTCAGAATTATTTATGGAAGCATACTAAATTACCTTGCCAGATTATGAATAAGTGTTCTGCGTAGAAATCTGTAACAAAAAAAAAAAAGATGTTTACTCGTGAGAAGAAACATTTTTATCATGTTAGATTAAAAGAATAATGATTTTGTATTCTACACAGTTCTGTAAACTCTTTCACTTATTTGCAAAACTTGCTTTTTTTTCAGAAGGTTTAAAAATCCAGCTGTGAGGGGAAAAATGGCTGCAAGGTGTCAAAATAATTTAATTTTTCCTTAAAGAACAAAGTGCTATCCACTTCAACTTTTCTCATATTTAGAGGATCTTGTAGCCTGCTTGCATAACTAGTGCATGAAAAAATATGATACTAGTGGGTTGTTTTTCTTTTTATTCATTATTGATGATGTGCAGAGAAAAATAGTTACAAATTATTGTTTCGGGGATTTCCTCCAGCTATACTATTTTGTTCAAAGGATTTACTTATAGTGGTTTAATTCCAATATTAAAAGTTAAGGCTCCTCTTGTCTTGACCTACATTTTAAAAAAAAAAAGTTACTACATGTCTTTATATGTATATACATGTATATAGGACAAGTCTATTGGTTGAAAAAAATCCCCTATTTGTTTAATACTAGCTTATGATAAGTGGCAAACATTTGTTATCTTGGCAATATTTTCTTATTTCACCTTTATTGTTGCTTTGAATGCACATGAACTGTGTGGCAGCAGATAATTCTGTACTCCAAATGTGCTGTATTTGATGTATACTCTCTAGGGTATTTATCTAGCCAAGTGCTGGTTACATGAATAGGTGTCTGTGATAGCCTAAGTGACTTCTCAGAGTTGTTTCATTCCATTTAGAAAGACTGTTTTATGTGAACAAGCATTATACATGAAAAGACTTGCCACTTCTGTGCCCAAAAGTGTGTATTTGCAAATGTGCATAATAATATTTTCAAAAAAGTTTTTGAAGACAAATTTTGTATTCTATATTTCTCAGTCCATTAAGAGGAAAAGAATAATTCCTAGCCCTAGGGAAGAGTTAGGTGTGGGAGTCCCTGCTTCACTATCTTGCCAAGTATCATTCTGGCTCTCAGATTTCTCAGTAGAAGACACTATACTGAGTTCCAAAATGACTACTGTTCCATATAAAGCACAAAATTCAACTTATTCAAACAGTTAAAATTTTATACCCTATAACTGTTTTAGTTTTCAAGTCTTATTTATACAGAAAATGTCCTTTTTGCCAGTCATAGTATAAATTGCAAGAGAAGTTGGGAGTATGGTGAATAGAAATTCTGCTACATGTTTTAACATAAAAAGAATTCCTCTATAAACTGGAACTCCAACTCCCATTTGTGGCCTTAAAAGTCATTTTGTAAGTAAGCAAGATTATCTTTTTCTCTCCATCTTCTGAAGCCAGGAAAAAAAAAAAAAAAAAAGCCTTCACAAAATTATTTAGGAAGGTTAAGGGACTTTCTAGAGATATGAAGCCAGAGATGTAACTTGCTGCTCAGGACAGATTTTCTCCAGCTATAAAAGTTTTGCTTCCAGCTGCAGTATGTTCTAGAATAAAATGGGCCAGCTAGGAAACCGCAAGAATAAAATATGAACTGAGTTTGTCAGGGAAGTTGTAGCTTGATTATATTGAGACTTAACCTTAGTAACTGACAGGTAAGGCAGTTCCATTATATGTGAATATGAAGCCTGAGAAACTACTTGGTAGCATCTGCAAGTGACATGCAGCCAGGCTGAGCTGTAACACCTGCTCAGGTCACACTTTCATCCCATTCAGCCAAAATGCCCACCACAGATTCAACGGTGTTACATACTTCTTTCAGGAGACAGCCTAAATTAGTAGGGAACTAGGTATTTATCCAAAGGATAGTTAGCCTTATATTTAACTGAAATGTAGCATACTACAAAAAATGAAATATGTTGAAAGGAAACATTGAATTTGGTAACTGTCAGAAGAAAATATGTGTGTAAAATTGGAAAAATCCTGTCCTGACTTAAATAGACCAGTATATAAAACTAGCATGAAGTCAGAAAGATTAACTCTTTCATCAAAATTGTTACTGTGTTGCAAGAATCTTTTTTGTTTTTCAGAAGCCTTGTAGCAATACTAGAAATCTAACAGTCAACCTTTTTTCAGTGACATTTCAGTATGGTTTACGCCACATTAGCAGCAGACCTTTGTAATATGTTTTCTACCCTGAGGTGGGGCAAATTTTCCCTCTTCTGTACCAAAAGTTATCCTTGCCTTTTATTTTCAATCTATGAATAAAATAGAAGAGTTAGGATGATCTCCAGAAGGTTAATGCAGTTTGTCTTGCACGCTTCTGAAACCAACTTCTAACCTGCAGATAACTATTTCAAGGGATTTTGCTTGGTTTTGTTGGAAACAGCAAGGTAAGATTCTAACTTTGCTTCATTCACCAAAAGCTTAACAATGTTTAGTGTTTGGAGATACAATCTATAAATCAGACTGAAAATCATGCTGCGTATTTGAGAATCAATTAATCTGTTCCAATACTGCATGTGTGTCCTCAATGTTGCAGTAAATGATGACAGGCTGATTCTTTTTTCCCATTCTATTTTGCTCTTTTTTGCTGTCAGTAATATGATCATATGCTTATGTAATGAGACCCTGAATCAGCTGGATCTTTTACATGGATTTAAATAGACCTTCTCCTTATAGAGTACTCCCCAAAGCAAGCTAAAAGGCTTTTTATATGTTTTAAGTGACAGGTTCTATTAGAACTAAAACTAGAATACTTAGGTTTTTGAACAGGAGGCTCAGAGCAAATAAGTAATAAATAAAAGGGGGTTATATACAACTCCTCCTGCCTACTGTGTCCTTAGAGGCAGGTCCTTGCTTACAGACTTGATTTCAGCTGGTGACTTGCTAAGTTGTAGCAAACTCTGCTGTGTTCCCTGTAGCCCCTCTGAAGTGTGTTGTTTGCCACAGAGAACCTGCTGGCTGCTCCCTACTCGTCAGTGTGTTTTTTCTGGCTATTTGAGTGGCTGGTTCCCTGCTGTCATCTTGTGCCTACCCATTCTGAACCTGGGAACCATCTCCCCAGTGACCATCCTTGGGAGTGCCCAAAGGAAGGACCACTCTTTCCTTTTCTGCAGGGGGCTTCCACCTCATCCCATGACTCTTTTTACAGTAACATAAATTGTAAATCGCAACATACATTCTGTCACAGCGTTTTTCTTTCTATACTTTTAAAATCAAGACCTACCCTGAAAAGCATACCATATTTTCCATACTAAAACACCATTCCAATATCGGTGGAGTTCCATGAGTGTTTTCACAACTGTAATCCTTAAAAGGCGTGTTCATGTTACACAGTCATATTTTCAGGGGGATGAAATTGACTGAGCTGTCTTTATTTTAAACTTTGCATACTGTTTTGTATTGAGGCTTTGGCTGTTGTTTGCTATTATTGTTATATGATAGTGGAAGAACTGAACCCAGCTCTTTGGGATAACTTGCTTTTTAATTTCCATGGTGTACTAATATGACCTTTGTCATGTGCAAGAAGTCTCTGATTTTATCAAAAGGATACATTTCAAAGGTGTTTTTCACTTACTTTTGTCAGATTACCTGTAGTGATGCTGTGCCCTGTTAAAACTGCCCTGTTTCCCTCCTGAGACATTCTTTCACTGGTGGACTAAATGTTTCACAATGAGTAATTTTTCTATCAGGTTTTTAAGTATATTGGTCTCCTCTGGGGAGAAGAGAACTATAACTATTAGGTGATACTATGAAGTTGCTGTTGTAACTCACAAAATTTCACAGAATCAATGAAATGCAATGAAATTTGTTAATAATGGCTGCCACTGGTACTTCATTTTTATTTAACTTTCTGACAGAAGTCATTCTTCATTGACTTTTACTTATGTAAGCATAAAATAAAACAAAATAGATAAAAAACTGTTGGGTGAAAAATGGTGATTTTAGTAGGGCTACTGAACAGTCACTATATAATGTATTAAATATCAGCCTGTCATATACTTTTCTGTAAGCAGTTTGAATAATGCATTAAGACATGAGGATTGGCATAAGACATTAACTTGTTGTAATGCACAGAATTTTAGTTTTAAAAAACAAGACAAAACAAAATCACAAAGAGTTAGTGTGGTACCTGCTTACTAAGGGCCCTCAGTGGGGAGAAAGCACATTTGGAAGGGGAGAAAATATCTGTACTCTCTCCACTGCAGAGAAAGCAGGGTTACCTTGGGCTTGCTATACTGTACTGTACAACACAAAGGAGGAGAACACTCCCCCTCAACCTTGTTTGTCAGAACTGGCGTGTGTTACCAGGAGAAGTGTTCAACCTTAGCCCTCTGTATCTGACAGGAGATATTTTTTATTTTGTCCGTGTGGAAATATATGGCACGTAGCCATATATGACATGCATAGCCATTTTGTTCTGTCTTCTCATTGACCACAGAATTACTTTCTTCTAAATAATTTAACATAGTTCAGGACCCTTAACATGAAATTCAAATGAAAATTCTTTACTTCTGTCAAATTTTGCGTAGGTAAAGTTATATTGAGTTCTGAATGAAGTAGATTCATCGATGGAGAGATTCCTATTTTGATATGAATAAAACTCATTTAATATCCCCAGCATATTGATTCACTACAACGTAGGATTTTATCTTTCTGCAGTGAGAATTACCTTGGATACAGCATTTTCCTCATCATTTGTATCATCTGCTCAGCTTCTAGCTTTTGCTTAGGAAATGTTTTCCTTACTCTGCTTAAAGACAGTGGGATCATTTTGAACTCTTAACCAATTTCCAGTCTTTTCTGTGGCTGATTTATTTATTTCGCCATTCCTGGGTTTCCTTGCTGTTGTGAAGAAAATAGATCCTAATTTCAATGGGAAAAATAATTTACTGTTTGTTCGTAAGTCTGTCAGAATTATGATATGTTCTTAGGATAGTTTCCCAAATCTCCTGTGAAATTTTGCTAGTACTATGTAGAACTCGTTGGTATACTGTGAGAGTAGACTGTAAATGTCCAAGGCTTGATCTTGTCTTCTGGAAATGTTAACAATGCGATAACAATAGTGATCTGATAAATGATTTGTTGTTGGGACGTTACTGTAGGTTGGCAGAGGAATCCTTTCTGTTACAAATGGTAGCTCTGATCTGTGACCATAAAAACTATGGTCTTACATTACTGATGGAACAAGTAGATGCTATACTCACCTGGTAATTTGCCATTCGTCTTACCAGGATCTTCTGCTTCTCCATTGCAGGTACAGGTAGACTTCTACAAAGTTTCTAACTGCCTGCTCTACAGGCTCATCATCATGCTTACAGTTAATGCCATAGCAGTATTCCCAGAAGAATTGCATTTTAAACACGGTCCTCTTACACTTACACCGTAAAGGAAAATAGAGCTGTTACTGTCAGGTGTCTGCTTTAGATCTGCATGCAAACTGAACTGAATGGTAATACAAAGCTGATCACCAGTGACTTTAGAGTTTTCAATGACCCTGTAATATCTTCTTCTCTTGGAAAAAAAACCCAAACAAACAAACACACACTGCCCTCCCCCCCCCCCAAAACAAAACCAAACCAAACCTAACAAAAAAAAAACCCAACAAACCCAACATGATATTGCTTTTCCATCAGTGTTCATGAAGTCTTAAGAGTTCTCGGAGAACATTCATACGTGTACTGGGTGTCCATGTCCAGGTGTTGGCAGCAGGGAGCTGCAGGGGTGGTCTCTGTGGGAGGAGGTCAGGGGCTGCATGCATGGCCCCATGGCAGGACGCAGCAAACCCCAAGGTCAGAGAAGGAAGAGGGGGAAGATGTCCTCCAGCTGCCAGAGCAGAGATTCCCCTGCAGCCCATGGGGAGTCGATGGCAGAGCGGGTGTTTCCCTGCAGCCCATCGAGGACCTCACATGAGAACAGGCGGATATTTCCTGAAAGAACTGTGACCTGGGGGGAGCCCGCACTGAAAGAGATTTTCCCGACAGAAGCCACAGCCCATGGAGAACTGTGCAGGAGCAGATCTTCTTCCCTGAAGGACTGCAGCCCATGGGAAGGGCCCACGCTGGAGCAGGGGTAAAAGTGTAGGGAGGAATGAGCAGCAGAGAGGACTGACCACAACCCCCCATTCCCCATCCCCTTGTGCTGCTCAGGGTGGGCAGAGGAGTCAGAAATGAAGGAATGAAGTTGAGGCTGGAAAAGGGCCGGGGGAGATGTTTTAATTTTGTTTTTGTTTGTTTGTCACTATCCAAATCTATTTGAATTGGCAATAAATTGAATTTATTTTCCCCGAGTTGAGTCTGTTTTGCCTGTCCATCTTATTTTCTTCCTTTTTGTTGTTAAGGAGAGTGAGTGACTGACTGGGTGGGTGTTTGGCTGCTGGCCAAGGTTAACCCATCATAGTATGCTATCAAAGCATTTGAATTCAGGAATAGGAGAAGATACAGGAGACAAGAATCAGACTCCTATTACATGTGTGTGCGCATAAATATATGTACACACATATACATCCTTTTCTTTCTACAGAAAAGGAGCTTTGCTAATCATTGTTGCAGAGTACTTTTCATTTGTTTCCTGTTCTGTTAAGAATTCTTCTTATAGCGATACATGTACTGGTAAAGGAATTGGTGAATCCTTCAAGGTGGGAGTGTATGTATACGCATATGCTTTTTTTTAGTCTGTTCTAATATAAATAAATAGACATTTATCTTAGATTAATCTATAATCTCTGTGAAGGACCTTTGTTATGTCCCAGAAGTACTTTTTTAGTCAACCAGCAGATGTAGGTAATACCACTGCAGGCAACAGAATATCCTTTGCCCTGAAGACCTAACAGAGGCATTAGTGTTTTTCAGGTAGTTCGGATTCAAAGTGGAGGATGGATGATCAATGTTTCAACCATGTTTTTATCATTAAAATCATTTACATTTAAGAAGACAATCGCTCCCTCAGCTATTAATAATTTATCACAAGGAGGGAGCGTACTGGAGTATTGATTACATATCTGCTAGCTTTTGTGTAGTAAATATCCCTCTGGATTTAGCTGAAAAATCTCGATATGAACTTTTCACAGAAAGTTTGGCAGTTATTCTTTTCTCCTTCCCCTCTTCACCCAGTCTTACTTTTTTTTATAGTGTTAATACACAAAGAATCCATGCAACTGAGTAGCATGTGCCATTCTTCTTAGCTAATTTGGTTGAACAGATCACTACCTACGTTTTCTACATGCAGTAAAGACTCTCTTCGTCTGAAGCTTTCTTTAACAATTTGAAAAATAAAACGAAAATGGTAGAACAACAGTTGTCTGTTCCCAGAAGTCATGATATACAAAATATAAGCAGTCAAAGAAATCTTCCTGGAGAGGTGTGAGATGGGTTGTAAGATAAAATATCAAGAGGTATAATAATTTACAGGCTATTAATGAGTTCTACTTCCTAAATGCAGTATTTAATCAAAAGTCTTGCTGAAATGAGGCAGTAAAAATTAGATTTGTCATGATTAAAGTTTACATAATTTAAAGTTTACATGGCATTTATGATATAATTCTATAGGCATATAACTATGCCTTGTCTTCTGATTTTAGCAATTCCTATTAGAATATTTTTAATTACAGTTCTTACTAATTCATTATTATCTGACACAAATAATGGATATCTCTAAATTGATTTACATGATAGGGATTTTTTTTTTTTTAATTATGCAGGTAGAACCTACTATAGTTTAACATTTGTTAATACCTTGTTAATATTACTTGTCCCAGGTCCCATTTTAAGGGGTTTTTTTGGTTGCTTGTAGCAATAGAAAATTTCTTATATATGATCCTCTCTCTTCTTTTGATTCCACCCAAAGAAAAGTTGTCTTTTGAAATTAATGCGCAATTATTTTAGCCAAGACAGAAGAACCGTAAAATCAGAAATACTCTGCTTTTATCTTCTCATTTGTGAGTTGCAGATTAGAACCCAACTGGGATAACTCATTTTAAACTCATATTTTGTAGAGCAGGTGAGATAGTAAGTATGAAAATAACTTTCCAGGAAACAGATTTAGAAAAACAGGAATATTTCAAATTTTTTTTATCTGTTTGTAAATTCTAAGTTAGTTTAAGATGTAGTTGGCAAATATGCTAGATCCAAACTTAAAGAAAACCTCTTTATGAAATGCAAATGTGTTACTGCTCAGTGTTATAGGTTGCTAGTGTGTGCTCAGTATCATATTGAACATACTAATTTGACTATATAAATATGCAGTTGGGCTCTTTGAAGTTGTATCTAAATATATACATATACTTGCATACATAATAATGAAAACTTAGCTGTTATAAGTGTTGTTTACCGTGTGTAGAATATCTTAAAAAATTATCATCTTTACTATATTTTTATGTTTTCAACAAAAGTACCGTTGAGTGTTCTGCTCCATGGTGTTTGCTATATTATTCAGATGAGACTGAATGGAAGAGTTGTGAAAGAACTATAAGATTCTTCAAGTTCACTTCAGAATTCACCATCTGCAGACATTGTGTCTGTATCAGTGGATTACCTGAATGTTAACAGAAGGTGAACATAAATGGGGCAAATAGCAAAGAGAAATTCATGTTATTTAATCATGGAATTAGAATGTTTAAGCATGCAAAACTTTTTATATAATTTCACCCATCATATCCATAATACTTATTGCATAAGATAAACAGCTGTCACCTAGCGGTATTCTTACTCTAAATAGGGAGTTCCACAGAAGCTGTTTCTTCAGAGTATTTTTTGTTGTTGTTTTTAATCCTATCTTTGTTTCTCAGTGTACTACAGGCATTCACATGAAATGAAGAAGAAATAATTAATCTAGGTATTCCTGTGGCTGCTCAGGACCTGGCCCAATTGATATTTCACGCAAAGCTTGTTTAATTCTCTCTAATCATCTTCTGCATTAAGATTGTGTTCTGGGGGTACAATGGGACCCACGGATCTGAAAATGGTTGTGCAGGGTCTTTGTTGCATATCTTCACTACCTACGAGAAACATCTGTGCTCTTGTGGAAAGCATGGTAGAATAAAAGAATTTCTTTTCTTTCCTCTAGTAGTAGATTACTCCTCCTTGGTCTTATTGCAGGGTTGTCTAAGGCCAAGCTAACCTATTTGTTCCTGATTTGGAATGAGAAAATTTGAAAAAAGAATACTTGTGAGGTAGATAACTTTTTTATGTGCTCAACACCATATTTTTCCCTTTCAACTATGTCATTAACTTAGTGGGGTTTGTGGGTATGTTCAAATTCTTAGAATAGGAATTTGCTGTGCAAATGCATAATCTGCTTCATATTTCTTAGCTTTTATCCATTTGCTTCCTGGTGTTTATAATAATATGTATGTTTATCCTCATTTTTCAAAGTTACCTGCTTTTTATCACATACAGTTGAATTTCACATCCTGTTTTGATGCAGGATCTGCTGCCTCCTTAAAATATATTTTAACACATGATGCAGCACTAAAACAACAAACCGTTTAGGAAAACGCTTATTTTCATGTGGTGCTGGCAGGAAACCTGACTGTAATTAAAGAAACTCTTGATTTGATTGTTAATACAAATGTTAAAGTCAGCTATAAAACTAGGCAAATACCTGTAATTCCTATGAAAAAAACAGGAAAGTACTGACTGACATCAAGACTGATTTAGTGTTGGGTTTTAGTAGTTAATTTTGAAAGTTTTACTATGTATAACTTAGTTGAGGGCAGGTTTTGTAATCATGAATTTCTAGAGTTGCTGGAGCATAAAGGGACAACAGTAAAATTGCATGGCATCTCCCAGCAAAGAACATCAAAGCATTTTTCAAACTTTAATGAGCTAAATCAAGCTAAAATAAATGGTGCAATTAAACAATGTTGAAACGGAACCATTTTCAAATTGCTAGAAAGCACTGGAAAAGGAGAAGGAATAATAATATGTATTTTCTATACAGCTTCAGCAACACCAGCTACTCTAGTTTATATTCAATATTTTGTCATGTACATTAGGTGTTATAATGCATGAAATGAATACATAGTCACATACCAGTAGCTGCAGTTCCAAGTAATGATCGACAATACTGCCTCTAGCTAGCTAACACTTTTTCCTATGAAATATTTTCTGCATGACCACATCACATGGCAGCAGGCAGCAATGGAATTTATGAACTAGCTGGAGCCATCAGTGCTAGTGAGGAAGCAATAGAGAAAGATGTATGTTAAAAAAAAAAAAGGGGGGGGGAGAAGGCTAAAGAAAAATAGCCAACCAGAAAAAAAGTTGTCAATATGTCACATAGATGTTTTAAACTAGCAGCTTAATGGCAGTGCAAATTCATGTCTGTGTCCTATTTTTAAAATTTTCAGCTTTTCCTAAATATAGCTTCCAGTTGAGCATGTTTCTTTTAGCTATATATAACTCAAAACTGACACAAAATGCAAATTTCAGCTTTACGTCAGGTTAGAACCATGATTTGTTTGCATGACTGGGGGTTAGGAATGATCAGATTCTTATCAGGTCAAGTTTTTTGCCGAAGTCAAGTCAGTAAGTATGACTCTTTTACAGAAAGAGACCTCAACTTTTCTCTCAAGTTGCAGTGGGGTGAAATGAGTCTGTTTTTTTCTCCTATGAGTATTTATCTATAGTTATTCTCCCCACACACTGCTACAATACTTATGCACCATATGTAAAAAAAGTGGATTGCAAATGAGATTCCTTACTGAAAACCAGTAAGAAAAATGTAAGTAAATTTTTTCAGGCCTCTACGTGTGTCACTGTCATGATGTTTGAGACTGTTATTCTTGAAAGCAAAACAGTTGTGTGATTCCAATATTTTTCAGATTTACAGAACTCAAGTCAATGGCATACACACTAGTGAGATGAAGTGAAGACTCTTAACACAATCAAGAGGTAGCAGGAATGTAATCCATAATACTGTGGGGACCAACTGTAACCTGTCTTGGTCTGTTAATCTTACTACATATTAGGTTATGCAAGGAATATA
This sequence comes from Haliaeetus leucocephalus, assembly GCF_000737465.1. Classification (NCBI taxonomy): domain Eukaryota; kingdom Metazoa; phylum Chordata; class Aves; order Accipitriformes; family Accipitridae; genus Haliaeetus; species Haliaeetus leucocephalus. The sequence goes on from NW_010973072.1 coordinate 2,028,770, forward strand.
GACAAATAAATACAGTGAAAAATTTAGCAAAAAATAATAATATAGACATTCCCAGATATCTTATCTGCATTGCCCTGTTTTAAGTTTTGTATACAACAAAAATAACTTAGAAACACATATCCAGGTTAGAACACACTACATCTATAAAGCAATTTCATGTCTGCATTTTATAAGTAGCATTACTGTGGAAAATTAGAAAGAAACTTAGTATTTCTGGCCCAAAATTTAGAATTGGTGTTGAATGCAACTCCTGCGAGAGAACTCAATGTGTAGGTATCAACCAACTTGTATCTCTGTTTTTATATAAAGACCCTGGTCACCATACTGACACTGACTGGCTGTGGAGTAGATCTGCTTGAAAAGGACCTAGAGGTGTTGGTAGATGGCAAGCTAAACATCAGCCAGCAGTGTGCTCTGACAACAAAGGGGGCCTGCAGGATCCTGGGCAGTATTATCAGGAGCGTAGCCAGTATCACAGAATGGTTGAGGTTGGAAGGGATCTCTGGAGGTCATCTGCTCCAACTCCACTGCTCAGGTAGGGGTATCCTGGAGTAGGCTCCTCAGGACTATGTCCAGGCAGCTCTTGAATATCTTCAAGGATGGAGATTTCACAACCTGTCTGGGAAATCTGTTTGAGTGGTCAGTTGCCCTCACAGTAAAGAAATCCAGGTCCCTCTGGATGACAGCACGACACTCTGGCACATCAGCAACTCCTCCCAGTTTTCTGTCATCAGCAGACTTGCTGAGGGTGCACTCTATCCCTCATCCAGGCTGCATCAGCAGAAATTTGTCATCAGTGCACTTCAGGAACCTCCTGGATTGCTTATGCCCTACTACATAGTCCATAATTTTGCTTTGTAGGCACTTCCTTGCTTTTACATGGGCATGCTTGAGGAGACTTCATTTAAGCCCTGTTTTGCTGATTTTTGTGTTCCCTTTTGTTCACGTCACCCCAGGCCCTTTGCTCATCAGCCCTGTCCATAACTCCCTCATAGGGCTGCTGGTAACTCTCTTCCTCCCCTCTTCCTAGTTTAAAGTCTTTCTTACCAGGTCAGCCATTCTACTGACAGAGATACCTTGGCCTGGTTTAGTGAGGTGGATTCCAACTCTCCCAAGCAAATGTTGATCCCCAGATGAGTTCCAAAAATCATAGAGACCGAAGCACTACTGCTGTTGCCAACTCCAGCTCTGCAAACAATTGTTAACACCCGGCATCAGAGCCCTCCTCCTTGCACTTTTCACCCCTCATTAGCAGGACTGAGGAAAAGGCTACCCAGGCCCCCAAACCCCTGACCATAGCCTCCAGAGCTCTGTAGTCTCTTTTGATAGCCTCCAAATTGCCCCAGCAGTATCACTGGTGCCCAGATAGAAAAACAGGTGGAGGTAATAGAGAGTGGTACGAACTTTGGCACCTGGCAGCCCAGGTGCTGCACTTTAAAGTAGATTGGGCATGTGATTCTTCCCCTTTACTCGGCACTCCTTATACCTCATCTAGAGTACTGCCTTGAGTTTTGAGCCCCTTAAAACTATTAAAAAAGGTAATAGCTTGAAGATGGTCAGGAATGCAGTACATGCCCTGTGAGGAGACACCGAAGGAACAGGACTTCTTCAGCTTGGAGAGCAGAAGGCTTTGGGGGAACTTAAGAGCAGCTCCTAAGTACCTGTGAGGAGATCAAGAAGATAGAGCACGGCTCTCCACAGAGGTGCATGGCAAGAGGAGGGGAGAGACAAGTTAAAACAAGGTAGGTTCAAAGTAGTTGTAGAGAAAACATTTTCATTATGAGTAGTTAAACTTCAGAACAGGTTGCTTAGGAGGCAGCCATGTGATCTCCATTCTTGGAGGTTTCCAGAGAGCATCTGGATCAAACCCTGAGCAAGCATGGTGTGATCTCATAGCTGACTATGCTTTAATCAGGAGTTTGGGCTTGAAACCTCTTGAGGTTCTTTCTGACCTGAGTTATTGTGTGATGATATGATTCTCAAGACCAAAATGCCACCAATAGCTGAGAATTCCTACTCATTGTGTAGGGTAAACTGAAATTCTTTAAATCCTTTTTTGGATGTGATTGGACTTAATAAATGTAGTGAAGTATTTGCTGGAGTTAAATCTTCACTCTAATATCTATCTCAGATGAGTTTCTTGCCCAGCTATGTGTGGCTTGAATGCTTTCTGCCTCAAAGACTGTTGAATTTTTTTACTAGAAGCCTAAAGGGTGCAAACATGGGGCTAAGTGAATACTCAGAGCACCTGAGGTGATTAAGGCACTCAGGTAGTTGTGGCAGGTTCACATTCAAATCCACCTTCTGTCTGATTGCTATTTTATTTGCTATTTTGTTTATTCAAGCTCTGCTCGAAAGAATGTAATTGAATATTCAAAGATATATGCATAAAAAAGAGTGTTAGGTTGGAGTGCAGACAGCATGTGCTATAAATATAATGCAGGCAAATATTATTTCCAAATAATAGCCCTTTTGTAAATGCCATGGTTTCCCATGCTTATCCTTTTCCCATTGTTTTGTAGAAATTAGTAAAGTCAGCAGAGTTCAATGAAAACATGGATTTGAATAACTAAATCTAAGTAAGTTCTAAAAGTACTCACTCAAAACAGCTGTAGAGGATTAAAAATAAATCTTGATTTATATTCTGGCCCATTATATTAAGATGTGTGCCTTAGCTTTGGTTAAGTCAGCTAAGTCTTTTAAAAGAAATTTCAAGTGGGTCACATCATTGCTAAGTTATATGAATCTGAGCTAATTTTGGCTTGTCTCATTTTAATATGCTTGATCCAAACAGAGATAATAATAAAAAAAAAAAAATCTGAAGTTCCCTAATATCATTTAATATCACATCTCTACTTGTCATATAAACACAATGCCTGTCTCCTTTTTATTCAAATAGCAATCTGTCAAAATTGTCTTTTGACAGAATTTTGACTACTTCTATAGTAATAACTAATAGTTCTTTTTTACTATTTCCCAGGAGAGAAAAAATCATGTGTGTGTGTGGGGGCGGGGGTAGAGGACAGAAAGACTGAAAATAATTTCTATTTTTACCCTTAAAATGACTCAGGAATTTTAAATCTCTGATAATTTTTGTATAAGATGGCAATCTGGAGAGGCCATTCTGTTTTGCTTTTATTCTGTTTGTGTTTAGTTAAAGGAAAGTGTAGGGGCACTTTTAAAAATAAAACTGAATATTTAATTGCTAGTTGTAATAAATCTTTTAAGAATAGATGAAATTATTGATATACATTGCACTTAAAGGGCTTTTAATGTTTTTGTGCACAAGTGATAATAGGTTGGGAAAAAAAGGGTTGAAAAGACTGATTGCAAAACTAACTATAAATCAATCAAATGGTTCTGGTAATATGTCTCATATCCACAGTGTGTGATGTTTAGTTTATGACATCTTAAGATCTCAAAAGCTGATTTATTCTTCCAGTAATCAGTGTTCTGATCCATTAGTTTTTATAATGTAGAGAGATGTCACTGTTTTTTTTATGAATGATTTGTATTTTAAAATTGCACATCTGTCAATCAAGACAAAACCAAGGATTTTTTAAAACTTAACACCTTAACTGTAGGATTATCACTGTACACTGGTGTTGGTATATATTATTATTCAGTGAAGTTCTTCATTACACTTTCTAATTTTTGGATTTTTTGTCTAATATGTAGTCTAAACAAGTTTTTATTTGGCTATGATCATAGTTTTACTATTCTCTATGTTGGTATTTTATCAGTACGTGATAGTCAGATATGCACCACCCCAAACACATCCCAGCTCTGAGGCAGAATTTATTTTGTATACAGTGTAATTTCTTAGATATTTACAGTAGTTATCAGCATATCAGAAATCTTCACAAAAGATTGCATCTGAGTGTTAATACAAACAACTTTGAAGCCAAAAGTAGTTTTATCATTGAACTTGGTAATGTGTTTTCTTTTGCTGTTTCTCAAATTAAAATTATTGCTAAATCACTGAATTCAGGTACATTAAAAAAAAAAAAAAAAATCAACCAAACATAAAAAATGTCCAAACCAAAACATTTGTGAGTACTTTTAGACTCTACTTACACAGTTCAGGGGAAAAGAGTAAAAATGTATGCGTTATGGCTTTTTTTTTAATCAGTACAAAAATTTTAATTCTGACTTTATTAACCTTTTGTGGGGTAGTAAATTCAAATACTGAGAGCTTATCCTAAGATTGCCTAGTCTCTTGGCATTAAAATGTAAGGTCTGGGAGCTTGGGTATGCTATGCAATATTAACAGCTCTTTTCACATGTGAGGGTCACTTGGCCTCTCTGAAAGTAAAACTGTGAACGAGGTGAAGCTTGAGAGATAGTCAGTGCTCTACTCGCTGTTGGGAAGTGGACGGGGCCGTTTGTGAAGTTGTGGTATGCACTGAACATTGTCTGTTTCTCATGAATTACATGCCTTGCTCTGTCAGTGACTAAAACCAATTCATTCTCAAGCCATAACAGTGTGGAATGACCGCAGGAAAGTTTGGAGCTGAAAACATGATAGTTGTTTGCTTGAAGCTTCACTGATGATAAAATTGGCATTGGATGAAGACATTATTCTAGGAGTGTAAATGCAAACAGATGTGTACTTTTTTTGTATTCATTCAAAACCCAGAGATCAAGACAACTTTGATCTCCGAAATAATGTTAATTACAACTGATAATTATCTAATACTAACTTTTACTTGTCTCCATTCTTTCATTTTCTCCTGCACTCTGTTATGCTTTTGCCACCATCTCCCTCTACTGTCCATACACCCAGGTCGATAAACACAATTCACAAGAAGTCGGGTAGCTGTAAAATAGCTTGTTGATTCTTGGCGATACGATATGGGTGTAGACATTTGTACTATGCGTCTGCGTCGTTGTCACTGTCTCTTGTTCCCCAAGCCCTATTGTGAGGGAGGGCGGTGGAGGGGGGAACAGAGCTGAGGCCAGATTTGGAAGCAGCACCAAGCAGATGAAGAGGGCTGTGGTAGCTGGTGTGTGCCATCCCGGCTAGGACCAGGGGATACGTAGCTGCCTTGTCCTGCTTTAAACCTGGCTCTGGTGCTGTAGTGGTACCTGAGGGTTTTTTTTTTTTATATAACTTTTTCTGAGTTCTGGGTACATTGTATAAAGTATTGTGTAACTCTCCATGTTTATTGACATCTCTTTGATTATTGGATACTTCTTGGGTACTTTAATAACTAGGGATAGACTTAAACCAAAGCTGAAATGCTGTGCTGTTTGGAGGCCTAGAGTGTGCACTGGTAAAAAGGAGTCTTTTCTCTATCAGACAGGTTCTTGTTAATGAGAAGTTGATAAGCTGGAAATTGTTCATATTCTAAAATGTAATTATTACTTTGCTTTCACTTTGGCTACTGGCTTGGTATTAAACTGAAACTAGCAGAAAAATTAAAAGGAAGAAATTAGTAATTGGGTTCATGCAACTGAAACGTGATTGTGATTTCTTACTGTCATGTTCAAATTTCCTTGGGTGTTTGCTTTCTGGTTTGGGGTCTGAGGTTTTGGGGGGGAGGGTTGTGAGTTTTTAGGGGGTTTTCTTGTTGTTTTTTTAATAATTTGGTCTTAACATAGTCAAAAGGAATCAGTAATGGTTTAGGTAGGGGGATATGCTTTTGGCAGGATTGAAAAAAAAAAAAAAAAAGGGGGGGGGGGGGGGGGAAGGAAAGTTAACTTAATATGGAAAGCTACAAAAGTAGTGCCACAGCATTTTTTCCAGTAAGCTTGGCGCTCTTTGCTGAGTTTTGCACTATACAGCCATTAGCAGGCTGGTCAATGCATTGCTTTATGAGGCAATTATTTCAGCATACTCTATTCAAAATACACATTAGAACTTAACCTTCTGAATCCTGAAGTAGCATTTTTATCACCCAACATTAGAAAAGAGTTGGAGTCAGCAATTTCCCCTTTCTTTTTATGATCTGGTATCATTAATAAAGCATTGGACTGGTAGCTTCTTACAATTCTTCAGGATAATTTGTGACACAAAAGGTGCTACTGTGATACAGTTGTCTGTTGACTTATTCAATAGCAGGGGAAACATAGAAATTGTGAAAAATAAAAATGAGTAAGGGAGGGAAAAGAGCTCTTAAAACAAATGTAGGACTGATACACAGAATATTAGGCCTGCTGCTATTGGATATGCACAAGTAGAAATGGGAAGTTAATATGGAATTTCTAATTAGGGTCACATACTAATGAACTCCCTCTTCATGTTAGTTTTATGCCGCTTCAGAAATTTTTTATCATATGCTTAAAAATTTATGGCTAGAAACATTAATGAAAATGAGGCGTGAATTGGAAATTGTGCTATTATGGAGATGAGTATGGCCGTGGCTAGTCTGATTTCTAAGGAGGGATCCTTTTATTGCCATTTTTCTGAGGGATGAGAAATGATACAAGTAAAATTAATGACTAGACATATTCTTTGTCCTGGCTTGGCTGGCATTATTATATTTAAAGTTATAAAAGCTGGGTTTAATAAAATTTTGAATTAATTATAAGGGGAATTTTAATCATAATTGGCAGTCTTCTATAAGAATAAAACCTGTAACTCAGAAGTGTGAAATTAATATAGTAAAGTGCATATGTTTCTATACACCTATACATGCATGTATGTATAAAATACACAGCTTTGTATATAAATACAGACATACACACATATAGGTATAGTGAACATTTTTATACTGTCTTTGTTGCTAAAAGCTATCTCCTTTTCTTGCTGTTTGACAACAGAATTGCTCTTAAGTTCTGTGGATGAATGTTTGGGTGTATATTTTCCAGAACTGGCATTTTTGTCTCAGATATCTTGTAAAAATCAATTGGGCTTGCTATTTAAAATGTCAACCCCCCGAACACTACCTGTTGTATTGTTTCTTTCGGTCCCACTAAAATTATCATGCAATCTTGTATAAAATATATTGAAAACATCTGGTAGTCTGTCTCGTTGGAATTGCCTTTGGAAATAGTCTAGTAACTTTTGACAGCTTGGCTTTACAAGGATATTGATTTCGCTGTGGCTTTATCATGGAAAACTGATGAATGGTCAAAAGCTGAAAGTGATGTAAAACCCGGTTTATAGTTTTTATATGAAATGCATGTAATAAAATAAAGTAGGTTTATAAAACATAGTAAGGTATGCCCTTGTGAAAACATTAGAGTTAAAAAAGAATTTTGCAGCATTTTCATGTTGTGGATTCCTTGGCCTAGGGACACTAAAGTCATTTCCAGGCTTGCTAGAGATGGACAATGAAAGAAGTATACTTATTAAAAACAATACCATACATCGCTGATAATTATGTGGTATTTGTGAGAAGATAAGCTTGCATAGAGTACTGCTTTGTAACTTTATAAATGTTTCCTTCTGAAATAGGCTATCAATACGGTACAGAAACCAATATGGGAAAAATATTGCTTCCTTAGTCCAATAACAAGGAAAAGTAGAGAGCAGAAACACAAATAACTGAAGGGGCATGTAACATGGGAAACAGGAACTGCAATTTGGATGGAGAAATATCTTTTCTGAAGGACTGAATAGGAAGAATTAAAAACAGCACTGGCTGTCTGTATTGCACTGGCCACAATAAAATAAAGTAAGGAAAATATAGGAAACTAAATTGATTTCTTTCTGGAGGAAGTAATTACTTCACTGGTCAATTAAATATAAACACAATGAGAAGGTGTTGAAGTAGAAACACTTGTGTCAGTTCTGCAGAACAGTGCATTGCTGTGTGTATAAAATCCCCTAAGGGCTTGAGGTACATGTTAATCTACAGTCCAGTTGGGTCCTGTTTGGGGCGGGGGGGGGGGGGGGGGCGGTGAGAGAGGGTGCAGGGTTCTTTCTGGATCTTGGTAAGAAAGGCCTGAGAACAAATGGCTTAATAAAATGGCTGTTTTAATAAGATAGAATAAAAAGAGGACTAGAGCTAGTAAGTTAACCTTGCTTCCCTTCACATGGTGCGAACCCCACATTCCTGTAGTATTGGATTGGATCCCAGATGGGGGTCCCGCAACAAGTTGCACAGATCCTGTCTGTGGAGAGAATTTCTTCCTTTTTTGGTTGTTCAAGCTATTGTATCATTTTCGTACAGAACCCAAGCGTATCCATAAAGGGTGTTTGCACGAGAGCTTCTTGCTGCGCTGCTAGGTAGAGGCAAGGCCAGGTGGGTGGCTTCCATTAGGAGCTGCCCACAGGCTCCTTGCGCAGTCTGAAGGCTGCGCTGGACGTGCAGCCCACCACAGGCCTGTGCCTGCTCACGTGAATCATTACGTGGCTCACTGATGCCTCAATGTACAACGGTCACCCAATCAGGATCAGACTGCATAAAGGCAAACATTAGTCTCGGACAACTCTCCGTCAGTGCTGAATTGCCGCAAGACAGATGCAATGAAATGAGAGCAATTACCAAGCTGTTTCTGAAGATTCAGCCAATGCTGCTCAATTGCCAGTCCTCCAGAACAGGAGGTGTCGTGCTCCTTAAACATATGTCATCAATTCAAACTATTACAGGAAAAAAAAAAAAAGGAAAAATTAAAAGAAAAAATTGGAGTTGGAAAATGCTATGGCGTAGCCTGGATTAGTGAAACCTGAATTAAAGCTGGCAACTGTGGATTTTTATTAAAAAAGTTTCTGTACAATTCTCTGAATGTTGTTCTTTCATTGTGCAAAAAAAGCAATGTCAATTTTGGTCAAGGTACCTTAAGCAAAGATAAGGCTATCAGATAGATTAGTATCTGGGTTTGGGTGCCGTGCTTAAGGAATATGGGCCCACTGGAGAGAATTCAGAGAAGCACAATGAGGGTAAGCAGAGCATACCCTACAAAATAAGATGGGGAGGAAAAAGTGAACCAGTGATTTTCTTCTTACATTCTCCATGCCACTTGATAGTTTATCATACTTCCCTTCTCTCGTCTCTCTTTCACACAGAGCGATTATTTTCTGTTCACTATTCCCTTGTATAAGAACTGCTCCATACCTTTAGGTAGCCTTACTGCTTCTGATTTGCATTTTCATTAAATAAGGTACAGCAAATGAGTGACTTGTTGAAGGTTGCAAAGGGAACTCAAGTCTCCAGAGTTTGACTAGTGGAATTATTGCTAAACCATTCTTCTTCTATAAGAATATAATAGAAGACATAAACCTTAAATAGATGAAAATTAGAAAAGGAAAAAAAGAAAAGAAAAAAAAACAATGGGGAAAAAGAAGTTGCCTCACTCCAAGCAAAAGGTAGGTTTTCATTCTGGGAAGGATGACAAACAGAAATTTTAAACGGATATAACTATAAATGGAAAAGGGAACAGAACATGAATTCTATTGTAAACTCCTCTTTCCTTCTATTGCTATTTTTGACTTGGAGCAGTTACATGGATACAGCCATGATGTATTAAATAAGGAAAGGTAATTAAGACTAAAATTAGTCCAAGATTTGTTTGAACTGTTTCAAGAATACAGGAAAAGATACCCTCTTGTTTGTTTATAATTGTGTTTTTAGCCTGCAGTGTAACAGAATGTGGTATGAACTGCAGTGCTCTGCAGTAAAGGCATTATCTCAACCTTCATTCTTTTTGCAGTACAAGTAAGCTACACTTTGGGGGATTGTGACTGTCATTTCCAAGAGGCCTGCCCTGCACTCTTCCCTTCTTGGGAAGTCCAATGGTGCTTTAATAGTGTCCAGTTCTTTGGTTCTTGAAGTGTAAAACTTGTATTTGGTTACAGGAACAGACAAACTATTTGGATAATTGTCTTGCACTTTGTAGCTTTTGCAGACACTTTGCCTTTACCTAGCTAGGAATTCTGGCAATCAGATTACTTAATTTTAAAAGCCCTGATTACAATGAAAAGAGAAAGACAAACTGGCAAGGATCAAAATGTTTCAAATTTGGTATAGAAGTAAAAGGAATTATGGGGCTTTGTAGAAAAGTAACATATACATGAAGTTCATGCTGTGGCTTTATTAAGAATCAGAAGTATTGGATACTTGCCATGCAGAAGAAAATGGAAGAATATATATTGTGAAACATATTGGAAGAGAAATATTAATAGATTGAAGGCTAGTGTGTAATACGATTGAAAATTATGAAATGCTGAAATGTTTTCCAAAGGATATTGCATCTTGATTTTTGAGAAGATGGTCAAGAAGATAAATTTCCCATTCAATTTTTATTAATCATTTGACACTCATTGTAATTAGCAATGTCATAATTTAATAAGCCAAACATATTTTATTAAGCATACTAGATCCTGACTTAGTGTACTGCAAGAAGTACAGTAGCTGTATGACTATTAACCACATGAACTTTAAAAAACAAGATGTTGCCTGATATGTCTCATAAATATTGTTTTAGCCTGCATTTGGCTTTTGGATGAATATTTCTTCTCATCATTCTAGACTTACGGTTACTTGAAACCTTGAAGCATGTGGTAACTGTGATGAACATACTTCATTATGTTGAGTTTGGGCTTGTAATTGCCAGTGAGAAGCATTCCGCTAACCCTTCTCTGCGCAGAGGGACCAGGGAGGAGGCTATCACAGTGCGGGTGCCATACTCTCAGGCAAATGAAGGAATGTTAATTCACCTTCACAGAAGTGAACTAACAGAATTGAGATTCAGGATTCTCACTCCCAAGACTGTAAACGTATTCCTCTCCACCATGTTAGGAACTCCAGCCCTTCTTTTAATTAATGCTGTTACAATATAGCTAGCATTAACTGATTTTTCAAAGATATGTTTGTAATTGAACTTGATTTTTTACATTGTTTCTGCCTTTCTATTCTCCATTAAGAAAATGTTGCTCATAATTTCAACAAAATACTTTTAAACTTTTGGAATCCAAGGCATTTATGAATGCCACAATGTAAAAGCTAAAGAAAGTTGATGTGAAAACATTACAGCACATCACTTGATGAGGTAACTTAATAGGATTGCTACTAGCAAGCTTACTCTTAATGGCTTTTACAAACTATGGTTTATTATATCAAACTGCTGCTATAAAAAGTAAGGAATTAAAGAGAATGCATTAGACATAAAGGGGAAAAAAAACAACTTAAACCTCAGATAGGCTTGTAAGTTTATTTTGCATATTTTAATTTTGTTAGTAGGATAAATAATTGCAAAGTTTTAAATTGTATATAAGTTTGTAACATAAAAATATAATAAAAAAAATTAGAGTGCAACTTTAAAACATAGTCATCAGCTGTAAATGCAGTCATTAGTCAACTCGTCTCACTACATAACTGATGCTATTTGACATTCTGCAAACGACAACATTATACTGAAGCTTTGCTGTTCTCTGAAGCAGAAATCAGCTAGGAGCGTAGCCAACTCAGGTGAGGTTATGCTTTGTGAGGATCAGCAGCAAATCAAGGCGTGGATTTGGTGGTGGTCCAAACCCACTGCTCTTGCTGTTACATGTAGCTAAGATGAACGGCCCAGCTCGTTCTCACTTTATTGTGTTTTTCAGAGGTACAGACGTATTACAGTTTTGATTCTGCAGCATGAGTCAACAGGGCTGGATACAAGTAGAAAACATACCTTGAGCCATCCTGATACTTTCTTTTAGTGTAAGTTAATTTTTTCTCAGTTATTGTCTTAGCATGTGACAGGTCTATAAGATAGAGAAACTGCCTTTTTTTTAGAGTACAAGCTAACCAAGCCATATTGGGGAGGAGAATGAAGAGTTAGTAGCTCTAAGTTAGCATCAGTATCGCATGGCAAAGTCATGATTATGGGGTCCACAGTCCCTACAGTGTATTTTTTCCCCTAAGTCATCTAGCTACAAAGCAAAAAAGGTGTTTTGTGAGATAACCTGTTTTGAGTGGTTATGATTTTTGTTCGCTGAGAATTGATGGGTTAAAATGTGTTGGTTTTTTTCAATGAATTTGTATCTTTTTACTTCTGAACTTTAGGAACTGATATCTGAAAAGTTCTGCAACAACTAACAGTTTGAGCTGAAAATATTTGAAATAGAAACCATTTCTAACCTAAGGCTAGTCATTTATTGCTGTACTTTCTTTCAGCAGCTAACACACATACATGCATAGATAGATCTATACATATATAGTAGTCACATTAAAAAATAATAGAAAAATATTGAAATAGAACAGGTTGTAGGCTGAGCAAATGTTTTGCTTGATTGAAACATACAAAGGATGTTTTAAGTATATGCCGGGCTACCTCCCTACAAGCTTAAAGGCACCGCGTACTGTGTTACTTGTTCTTCTCTAATTCAAAGTCAAGCTACTGTACTGCACCAATAGATTTTTTTTTTTTAGGCTCGTATTGAATAATGAATTTTCACGGTACACACCATAAAATGAATTGGCAGATTTTGCGAGTGATAGGACTGTAAATCTGAAATGAGACTCACTTTGTCACAGTTTCACTTCTTCCCACCAACTGTTCAAATGCCTCAGGTGCCAGAATGGATTAGAAAACCCTGTGAGAAAGGATGGCAGTTCTGCTGATGATAGTGAAAATGCAACACTATTTTTTCTGCTTTTAACTGAACACGGTGAGCACAGTATGAAGCTTTACATTTTACAGTCTTACCCTGGGTCATAAGAAGATTCTATTACAATGCATCAGTTACCTTTATGTTTATAATCAGAGCTAATGCTATAAAGTTATATCCTGTAGGTATTTAACCCTGTTTTCAAGCATTGCTTTTTGTTATACCTTAAGATATGAAACATAACTGCGTAGTACACAGTGACAGAAAAAAATTTAAAGTGGTAGTATGCCTTTAACGTTACATTTTCATGACTATCTGATACTAGCACAATTTTTCAATAATACACTCATGTTTTAAAAAAAAATCCTCCCTTTATTAGTCATAAAATGAGTTTATGTTCCCAAAGACATCGTAGGAAACAGCTGTCATTAAGGTCTAAGTGCAGAGCAGGAGGCGGTTGATAGTGGCTCTTTTAATCATGTAATCCTAGGACATAATGCTGTTAATATGCTTCAGTTAATAACAGAAACTACTACCAACTTTATTAGGGTTCCAATTTGCCCCTAAATTTTTAAGTTTTCTTAACAAAGTTTTGTTGTTTTGAAAGAACTCGGAGAAATCCAGCCTTTTTCATAAACCTAACATCAGCTCCAGGGGGAGATTCCCTATGGTATTGGTTAATTTTCAAAGGTAATAAGGAGCAGTTTTACTGGGAATTGGTGGATTAGATATAAACTGTTTAATCTTTCTGTCCTAGCCTGAATAAGACTAACAAAGTGCCTAAGCCTAGGAAAGCCACAGATCTTGCTTTACAAGGAAGGTATAGGTTTAGCATTAACATCCTGCAAAAACTGACACAATCAAACTCTTTTTAATTTTGTTGAACGGGATTGTGATTACACTACTGCCCAAATGCACTGTTTGGGGATTTTTTTCTTTTTTTTTTTTTTTTTTTTTTGGTTTTTTTTCTTGTGATTCTAGGGGCTTTCAGGTGAATCGGGCCCTGCCTGACAGGCTCTTTCCATAGATCAGGGTGAAATGGCTTTCTGTGTCTGAATATTGGAAGAGACACGTCTGCCAAGAAAAATCATAGCAGCACAATACACCCGAGCTTCTCCATAGCTGGGTCACTGTTCCATTTGGTTGGAGAACCTTCTCCCTCATTAATAAATCTGGCGCACTGTGTGTGCTCATACAGTATCATAGTTTCACTTCTCTTAAACAAGGGTAACAGGTAATGTTTGTACGTAAAGAGATGAATTTGATGTATTGTTAGCTGCATAAGTTAGAAGTTACTTAACATCTCAGGTAGGAGGCATGATAACAAAAAAAGGGACTTTTTTTTCAGTAAAGATATTTGTCTTGAGAGTAAAAGTAGGATGTATTATATGTATGTTTTGCACATATTTTTATATATATATATATATATATATGATTATTTTATTTTATTTTTTAAAATAAAACTAGCTATAAACTGTTAAAGGAAAATATGTTGTGCCAGAGCCAACAACCCAAGAAGCGAGGCTGTCACTGCGCCATATCCCCAGGTAGAACCAGTAGCGAGGCTGAAGATGTATTCCAACAGGCACACGCACACACTGTGTGCATATGTGTATATATATGTATGTATGTACACAGCCACACAGATCACAGACAGATACTCAGAGCACCCAAATGAACATAGACAGCACCAATGGCCTCATCCTGCTCCCCAATCTGGATGGACAGTATGGAAGTTCACTAGTGAGAATATATATATGTACATATATGTATGTACAAGGTGGATCCCTCCAGCAGCTGGGCTCAGACATGTAAGCACTTCAAGATCTCTTTAATTGTAATTTGGATATTGGTGATCTCTGTCCATTACATCATCCTAAGCAAGGTGATTTTACTCTCTTTTGTGGGAAACATTGTAACTTATCCGGTAATGCTGTCATCCTGTTTGCCTAATTACGAGACAAAGCACTGATTAGGCTTAAACTCAAACAAATAGATTTTACGTTGTCTGAAGTATATAGATCAAAAGTTAAACCAGAGTTCTTTTGAACAAAGAACTAATAATGATTAAGAGCTACCTTTTTTTCCTCTTGTACCTTTCAATTGATTGTAGGACTGCATGATGTGATTGATTAAAATCAATAATTTAGAAACTGACAAAACAATACATTATAGAAAGGATAAGAGTCAGCATGACAACAAAATGATACAAATGATCCTGCTATAACATTTAAAGCTTTTAGAGTGTAACATCTTTCCATTTTTTTTCCCCGTCTTCCCAAAAATCTCAGCATTGCAAGCAACTTAATTAGTATCAGGTTTTCAGCTATGGAGAGGGGAGCCTAAATAATTTCAAGAGTTTAAGAGTAGCAAATATGAAGAGAAAAGAGAGAAGGTGCAAATGTCAGGAAAGGGTGGAGTAGAGACAAATATGTGATGAAGTGCTGATTATTGCATTTTTTTCTATATGTAAAAAAAGGGTTTTCTGGGCATTTCTGGCTATATAATAACCTTTCACCATGACTTTAGTGATACATCTTATAATCACTTTTTCAAGGAATAAAGAATGCTTTAGTTTACAACCTACACAAATACTGAAAAGTACCTTAATGAATACTAATTATGTTAAATTTTTATTGTTTAACTTTTGAGTCCATGTTCCTTATATTGCTTGGTGGTTTACTGTTATTGCTCTTTGCTTATTCACATGACTATAAAGCCAAGGATATCTAGCCGTGTGTTAAAGACCCTTTGTAATACATGCTGAAAAGTCAAAAATTAAAATATGATCTTTGCTCAAAGGATTTCATTTTGAAGACACTTGGAAGAAGGGAATACAAGAAAATAGTAAAGCATCATACTGCCTGACACCGATTCGGGGTACCAGTTTGACAAGTTTTGGTAGCCACCACAGCAAAGTGAAGCAAAGAGAGATTGAGGAGGGGGAAAATGAAACAACTCAGCAAATGTAAGGGGCAGCGTGAAAGAAAAGCAAAAAAAGCATATATCTGAAAATGTTAGAAATAAGCAATGGCTGTTTGAAGGTGGGAAACTGATACTTCTGTTCATGAGATATGTGGAAAGAGGTAGAACTGTCTGAGGGGATGGAGAAGGACAGCATAAAAAATGGCTGAAATGGTCTGAGCAACAATTTCACAAAATTACATTTGCAGCAGGAAACTGAAAAGTGGTGAGTGGAGAAAAACAGCCAAGGTGGAAGAAAATGCTACTTCTAAAATGGTGTGATGAAGTGTCAGGTGAGAGTTTAAGTTCTCTGAATGAATATGAAGTGCTCGGTCTTAGAAATGTTACACAGAAAAAAATCTGGAAGTTTTTCCAGGAGTTTGGGTTGATAAATTTATGAAAGATTGGAAAAGGAGGGCCTGGAAGCCAATGGGCAATAGGAAAAAATAAAGTTCCGTTTTGAACTTGAAGCAATTGTTAGTTATCCATGAGGAGATTTGACAAAGACAAGTTAAGATTTAGTTCAAATGTAAATTAAAGAGATGACCCTATGAGTCATATGAAAATATCTTTGTAGGTGATAAATAGCCAAAGAGAAGATGTGTAGGAAAAAGAGCAGGAAAGCAAGGACAGGCACCTCTTAGAGCACCTAAAAAAAGCTGATGGTAGACAAGAAGATGACATAGATAATGAGAAAGGGTAATTGCATGAGGAATTATGATCAGCTGTCTGGCTGATGTTATAGAAAGTGGTTTACAGATTAGATGAGTATGAACATGAAGTACTAGCTTTTAGCCTTGGCTTGGAAAACATTCATTAGAAGGCTTTGCCAACCACATTTCCTTGAACAGATGGATCGCATGGGAGAACAGAATGGGAACTGTCAAAGGGAAACTCCATGATATGATTGTAAACACTGCATTCAGCAAGTTTAAAGAGGTTATTACATGTAGAAATGCAGCAAGCAGAATTTTTGATCTTTGTCTTAAGATGGGAGAAACCAGAGGGGAGCAGAGTGAATGATTACGGAGAAGTAAGAAGGAAGGAGACTAATGTCAAAAAGTGGAAAGAGGAAATAATCTTATAAGATTAAGAGTCCTTAAGTCTTTTAAGGAGGGAAAGGGCTTTCTTGAAATAACAAAAAAAAAAAAAAGGAAACAGGGTTCATTTTAAAAGCAGGGCTAACTGCCTAGGCACCAAACCATGATTTAAAAATCCTGATAAGTATCTCTGTAAACTGCATTGCACTACAATGGCAACCAAGACAGTTTAGAGCTAGTCTGTGTCTGTCTGTCTTGGTACTGAAATATGTGGTGTGGACAGGTGCTGCATTAACAAGGATGAGAATTTCTGCTTTCTCATTGTGGAAGAAGACCTTACCTAAATACGTGAAATAAATATGCAGCTTCAAGGTATTAAATAATGAATTTTGGTGAAATTAAGACTGAATTCAGGCTTTCCCAAATATAAAGTTGATGTATGATCTAGATTGTATGACTATAGGAGAAATAATAGTAGCTATGATTGTATGAGGCAGCCTTATAGGTAAGGCTGAGAATGGCTTACTGTTTAGCAGCCAAGATTTCTAACTAGTGTCTAGAAACAAAAAAAGGTCTGACCAGTTGTCACAAAAAGACAACAGACAGTATATTTTTCACTTTTATAATGGAAGGAAATGTTAGAATAAAAATATACAGTAGCACAAAACCTGTTGCCTTTAGTAGTCTGAGATGTATCTTTCTTAACTTCATACCTTCTTGTTTTAAAGCGAAAACTATTAATTTTCCTAATGAGGCATTCTAGAGCAGTGTTGCTTTATATAATGCTAATCTTATTCTCCTAGTTTGCCTTCATTTGCTTTTAATAATACTTATAAAATAATTTAGTCTGCAGGTGTAACCAAATCTGAGCCTTCAGGCTATTCCAATCACACAGTTAGTATGTAATTATTATGAAGAGGCAAGTTATTGTTATACCTGATTATAGTTGGAAGAGAAGATAATTGAATTGAAACAAAATAAGAGTTCACAGAAAACTCTTATGTTTCTCAGTACTTTTGCTATTTTGATCACGTTTCACTTCAGTGTTTTACAATTTTTTTTATTATTCACTTATTTTCTGACTATTAAATTTACTGACCACCTATCTTAGTTTGAGACAAAATTTCTTTCCCTCTATGCTAACTTCCTGAAATACAGTTATGCATAATAGTGACTGAAAGTTAATAATTGCTGAAAGTCCCTGATGTGTCATGACTTTTTTTTTTTGCCTTTTTCATACAGTTCTAGGGCAATTTTTAGGGAATAATTGTCCTCATTTATAATGAACAACTTTCACACCAGCAGTAACATATTAAAATAAAAACAAAGTTGCTAATTAAAATACTCATAAGACAGATGTCTTAGAATTCAAGTTATCCATATGATTTTGGTTAGTTGCCTTTGCTTGTATGTTGTATATCTTTTCAGTATAACACACCTTAATAAGTGTCTTACAGATGCTATATTGCATACCGCAAGCTATGAAGAGTACAGAACAGTGAAAGGAAGGATGTTCTCTTGTGGTACAGGGTCTGGATTGAGACAAAAGCAGGTTAATTCTAAAATAATGACAGGTTCCCCAGAAGATACAAATATAAATCATGTCACCTCCATCTTCTCATGCCTCTTTGCCATCTCTTGCTAGAAGCAAGAAATAATTTAGTTCTCTTCCTGCCATCCCTGTTTCTGCTAATAGTTTTTATCTCAAACAACAGGTGAAGAAGGGTGAGAAAACGATGGTGATGGGCATAAAGTAAATGAGAGCCAAAAAAGCTCAGTGTTAGCATGTTCAGCTAAATATTTCCACTTCCTACTGTAGAAACATATTTCTACATTTCCTACTTGCAATATCAGCCCTTTTTGTG
Organism: Haliaeetus leucocephalus; assembly: GCF_000737465.1. Lineage (NCBI taxonomy): Eukaryota > Metazoa > Chordata > Aves > Accipitriformes > Accipitridae > Haliaeetus > Haliaeetus leucocephalus. The sequence continues at coordinate 2,047,120 of NW_010973072.1, forward strand.
CTGCTGATTTTTAGTAGAAAGTGTAGTAAGGCATAGAATTAGTGAAAACTTTATTAAATATGACATACAGGTGAAGGGGAAGATTATGACTCTTAAAGCTATTGGTGCTGCTTGAAATGGTAAATAAAGAAGATCCTTGTTGATATAGTCTGCCTGGGTTTCTGAAAGACTCTAAAGAAACTGTGCAGCCTTGTGATGGAGTAGGAGGTCCTTGTGTCGACAAAAAAAATGGTTAAAGATGAAAAAGAGAAAACAATTGATGGTCAGTGTTCACAGTGGTGTAAGGTTACCTACTGGAACCCATGCAGTTCAACTTATTCATTGAAAGAGAGGTCATTAGTGACAAGGCATCCTGATGATACTAAGTTGTTTAGAATATTTAAAGTAAGTCCTAAAAAATTGTAGGACTTTGAAGCACGAGAAAAAGGCAAACCAAACTTTGCATGTAAAATGATGAACATGAGCTAAGTAGAAACAGAAACAACCTGAAAAAGAAAAAAAAAAAAAAGATGGGGAAATATAAAAGAGGTCTATAAAATCACGGGTGATAAGGAAAAGATAGACAAAGATTGGTTTGGGGGGTGGGGTTGGTTTTTTTTCCTTTGGTCCTTCCAGTGCCCACAAAGAACATCTAATGATGCTAGCAGGTGTCAGGTTCAGAAAGAACACAAGGCAGTGATACGTTGTAGGAAGTATATACCGATGTAGACATTCTTGCAACAGGATGTTGCAAATGCTAAAAGTTTTACTTGGGTCCAACTGAAGACTTGAGAATTTCATGGAAAAGAAATCCATCAGGAAATACTAAACACAAAAATGTACCAAGAAGTTTCAAAACCACAAACTATTGGGGACTGGGAGAGCATTCAGGGGAACTTATTCCTCCTTTGCCCTACAAATCAGGAAATCTAAAACTAGGAACAGTTCAAAGAAGAAATGTGAAAGAAGGTTTCCTTTAAATAGAAGCCTTATCTCAGTTGGTACTCCAGTAATTACGAAATGACTACCTGAGGGGGGGGGGGGAAGCAGATGGAATGACGCTATTGTCCTAAAAGTAATATTAAAAAAAAAAACTCAGACCAATTATTTTTGATATGAAGCTGTCTGCCTTAGTCATTTACCTACCCAACCTGCAGTAACAGCTATATGAATTAGTAGTAACCTAATTATCATCATTAAGCAGGTGTATCCAGTGGTTTTTTTTCTTGTGTTGGATTTTTTCTGTTTTCAAATCTTCATGGCATCCAGAAGTAAAATGTAAAAAAGGTAGACAACAATTAGGTATACCTAGAAAAATACCAGAAAAAAAATATTTGGAATAATCATCTCCTTGCAGTGCAAAGTCGGCAGTTTTTGCAAACTTTTAAAATAAGATTATAAAAGATGAAACAGAAAAGCTTGCTTCAGCTTTTAAGAAAGATGTAAGCAATTTTAAACTGTACTTTTTCCCAAGGGAGAGTTTGAAAAGATTTCTAATGAATTAAAGTATAATAGAAGTATTTGCTGGATGATAACATATTTTTCCTAATAATTTCTTAATTTCTAGAATGCTTAATTGTGGATCTTGGGGGTGTGAGGTTAAGGCAGTATATTTCCATGTTGACAGTATGCACCTTATTCCTTTTTCAGTGTTTTTTTTAGGTAAGAGAAGGTTTTTTTCTTTCTTTTCTCCTCCAAATTTTTGAGAAATCAGAAGGCTGTTTGTGTATTAATTTAGAGTGTACAAGCTGTATTCATGTCAGTAAAAACTTACTCAACCACTCTGAATGAGGAAATATAATCTGCTTTGAGATAACTCTCCTTTCAATTAGTCCTGAAAGAAATGCAAATCCCCAAGTCAAAAATTTTTCAAGTTCATGCAGGGAACAACAAATCAGTCCCCTAAATAGAAAGATACTTCTCCCTCCACCCCCCCCCCCCCCCCACAAAAAAAAAAAAAAACAAAAAA
>NW_010973072.1:2049077-2269379 GCF_000737465.1 Haliaeetus leucocephalus
AAAACCACATCAAAAAAAAAATAAACCCCCCCCCCCCCCCCCCCCCCCCCCCAAAAAAAAAAAAAGCAAAACAACCAGACATCTCATAAGTGGGAGAAGGACAGGGTCATCCATTCACATGTTCTAGTTTGTATTGCTCTGAACATTCTTATTCGTCTGAATGTAATCCATGCACCTACCCAATCCTAATGGGACAATGGAGAGCATTTATGAGAGTAATGTCCATGAAATTGTTTGTTTTTAAGAGATGAATGAGGAAGAGATCATGCCTTTCAAACAGTGCCAAAAAAATCCCAACAGCAACAACAACAAAACTCCTCCAAACCCCACTGAGTTTCAATTGGAATAATCAGTAGCTGCCCCTTTGGCTGCAGGTTATGCTCTAAGAAAGCTCTGGCACAAGGTGAATCAAGAAGGTGGCTGACTCTTTTATAAAGTTGTGGATTCAAAAGATAGATACCATCTGGTTAAACATCTCCTGAAAAGGAAATGGTACAAAGTCCAAAATGAATTTCTGGGAAATAGCTTTAAGTTAGTGAAATAGTCACCAGTATAAATGGCAATGGTTCAGACTTTCTTCTCCAATTAGAACGATGAGACTCCATTCAAGTTAACCTTGTAAACTTGAAGGGTTATTGGTTATAAAATGAATGGTTACGTTTTCTCCATTTTTTTTTCTGCTGAAACTGTAATTGATGTTACCAATTAAAACTAGAAAGTAGCTTTAGTCAAAGAGGAAAAATGTGTGTTAAAGAAATGCAAATCCCTTATAAAACACTTGAAGTGTTTTTGGTTTTTGGTTTTTTGTTGTTGTTTTTTTTTCCTCTAGAGTTTACAAGCTTCACTGCATTACAGAATGATGACCTCTTGGTACCTATAACCTTTTTTCCCCACAGTTGAAAAGATTCCTGTATGCATTGTGACTGTTTTCATCGTAATATATTATAGGTCACAGGAGAACCTGTGAAGTACCACAGCCTTTCCCACTCTGTTTAGGTAATAAAGCCATAGCTCTTGCCCCGTAAAAAAAAAAATATAATAGAAATAAAAAAGCAGATAAAGGGTATGGTCCTTCCAAACCTTAAATACATGAAACCATGCAAATACGTTAGGAATGGGAGCAAAATGTGTGAAATAGATCTTTGCGAATCCAAATTAAGGAGAGCATCCAGAGACAGGGCTATGGCAGAGTTTGCTGCCCATCTGAAACCTCTGTGTTGAGTCCGTTCAGTCTTTCTCACAGCTTCATTATTTCTCTTTCTGCCTGCAATTGCTCACATGCACTCCTCTCCTCCTCCTCAGTGTCTGCAAAAACTGTAACCATACCCCAAAGACAATGGTTTTCATCATGCTTTCACAGGAAACAAGCTCAAATAGACAATACACATAATCTAAATGAGAATTTGTTAACCAGAAAATTATAAATTATATTAATTTTAGAATGGACAAAAAGGCTTTCTAATTAGTTCATTGCTTCAAAAATTAAATACATGTAGTAGTACACAGAACTTTTCTGATAGACTATGTTTTTGCAGTTGCAGCAAAGTAATCCAATTAAGTCTTGGATGTTATTTTTTTCCTCTCACTTCCTAAGTTAGCCTACCACATTACTAATCTGTGCGTGTACCAATTTTAGTTATCATTACTGTTAGAAATATAATTTTGATTGCAAATGTTGTATTGTTTGGTATACTTATTGATAGCTTCCGAATGCATTCCATGCTTAGGATTTATGAAGCATTTAATATGTTTTTTTGTTGACATTTCTAAGTCCTCAGTGTAACAGTTACATGTTAGGGTCTTGGTTTATGTATTTCAATAGTGTATCCTTAAAAATGAAACATAGCCTAATTTCAGAGTTATCTGTGTATCTTCTTTCTACAAAAAATGGATAGCTTCATCCTGTCTTACTTCTCTGGAGACAAAAACAAATCCTAGCAATTTGGTAATAGGAGGATGTGCAAGTTAAAAGGCAAGATATCAACGTAAGTGAAAGATCTTACTTTGAAGTCCATATCTGTAAATGAGAACCCTTGTTAATGTTTCTTTCCAATCCTAATTTCACTCTCCATAGCGAGGCACCAGGGGTATTTGAACATATGGAAAGCTTGAGCTTAATTGTTCAGATTCTGTTCAACCATTCCAACTCTTCACAGTGATTTGCGCTATTTAGCATTTGTGTGCATTAGGTAATATATTTAGTGTTTCCCGTTTCAATCCAATTTATGTATGTTTGGCTGCAGACCAGAGCTGTGGGCACACAGTATGGAATTGTCATAAATCTGCCTATGCTGACTATAAGTGCTATATTGCTACAGTTGATAGCATGCTTGCATGAACATTTCGGAATGCTTGCGGAGCAATACCGCCTATTCCCAGCAAATCTCCTAGGGACTAAATTAATGTATCTCATATTGTATTGATTGTAGCCAATAAGTGCCTAAATGATTTGATGTGAGGCAGAGGGATTATGAAGGGAAGAGGGAAGAGGCAGCTTGAAAGAAATATGCGGTTTAATTACAGGATGAATTTCACCAATCTACCTCCCCCTAGGAATTTAACAAATAGGCCTAAGTGCACTTAGCTGTTCTTGACATCTGTTGAAATGATATCTGCCCGTGATGAGGGAATCATGGGAATTGGTCTGAGGGTATTGTCAGGATCAGTGAGCCACAGGAAACTACTTTTCTGTCTGTAAAATCAGACGGAAGAAAAGCCTACATTAGCAGTTTTAGGTTAAGCTGTAACGATTACAATTTCCATAACAGAATTCTGCTTTCTGATTTAATGACACTGGCTCTGTCTTTAGAAAAACGTTAAGCAAGAATTAAAAATGGTGTCAAAACATAAGCAATGAAATACAAATTTGAGCTGGATTCAAAAACTATTCATGTTGCTGCTGTTGGTGGAAGCTTGATATATGCATTTTGAGAGAAACATCCAGGTTTATACCTTTTTTATGATGTGGTATGACATGTTATGAAACTCAGAATCTCTTGGGTAAACAGTGGAGATAGCATAAAACCCAGGGAACACAAAAGCTGGAGCTTCAGCTTAAATCCTATAGGAAGACAAGCATGGTGAAGACTGATGTTGTGTATTTGCTCGTTTTGATTACATCTATAATTCAGAAGGAAGTATAGATTACTTAATGCTTTCTACTGCATTTTATAGTATTTATACTATACTGCTGCAAAAGAAAACCTGGCAATGCCTTTAAAGCCCTAAGAGACATAAGTTTCTTTGCATTATTTGAAAGCTGTGTTTTCCTGTGCTTGGAACGTTTATGTGTATTACCTCATAAATTACTTTTAAGTCATTTCCTTTGAAAAAGTGACAAACACTTATTTCAGGAGGTAGAAACAGAAGGTGAGACTGTATCCTATTATCTAAGCTGCATGCATTGTCGCTGACTGCATATGTGTGCATTCTGACTATGCATTTTGCCTATGCAAGGACTAAAAGAACCACAAGATTTGGCCTAGGGAGGGTTGTTTCTTTTATATATAATGCAAATTCTGCCTGCAGTGTTCTTTTCCTGTGATTTCTGTAGACAATTTGAAAGCAAAAATATATGGTTAATTTATTCTACTGTAAAAGACAAATTAGGATTTATGGCTATAGGAAATGTTTGTTGCTAGTTTTGTTTACAAATATAGTAATTGAGGATGGAATTTCAGTTTGTGTAACTGTGCAACATTTTCTTGGAAATGACTGAATTCGCATCCATCTAAATTCCTGGTGCACTGCACTATTTTACTGATTTCTCAAAGACTGCAATGATGTTAAGTGGGCAAGCACATGACAAAGATGATAAATCACAGCAAAGCTAAAAATCTAGTATTTGGGTTTTTTTCCTGCTGTAATACTGAAAACATACATATAAATATGTTTGCATAAGTGATACGCAAAAATACAGAGAGCAAGAGAGAGGCAGACACCCTTTAGCATTCACACTGTTTTCAAAGACCACCTTAAAAACAGTGATTTGCATGTCTGGATTACAAAGAGGGCTTGGCCTCTCAATGTTCTCGCTGAGATTTTTGATAAAGTTATGCTGCTCTATGCAAGTATATGTAAGGAGATCTATGCAGTACCAATAGGTGTAGCCATAGTTTCTTTCCAAAGGAATTAGTTAAGAAAATGAAAAAGATTCTGTTTGAAAGTCTAACAAGACTACAATAGGCTACACTAATGTCAAAACCAAAACATTTTAATATAAATTTTGCCCAGCATTGACTAAGTCATTTGGTGAATATATAGAAAAAAGAAAGCAGCTGATTTTCTCTTGAAGATATGAAAAACAAAGGATAAGAAACTTGGGAGAAAGCACCTCAATCTTAAAAGGTAGCGCTTTTTTTTAATAGCAGAGATGTTTTCCTCTAACAATGGTCTCTTAGTTAACATTAAAAAAATAAATTTTTAATCTTTTAATTGCAAAATTTGGGCTTGCTCTCTAATTTCCTGTGTAATATAATGGAATGTAAATGAAAAGCCAAGATATCTGAGATAAGAAAAGTTCTTCTTTACAAACACACTATCATTATTACTTGATTTTTAGGAATGTCTTTATTTGGCATCTCTTTGCTCAGTTTCTTGAAACTGAAAAGTAACATGACTTTCTCTGTAAATCTTCTGGTAATAGGATTAAATAGAATGTTAATTTGTTTCCCCTTGCAGCTATAGATAGTGTAGTCTTTTTAACAGAAACAAAATAGGATTTTTTTTCCCCGAGTGCACCCAATGTAATAAATTGTAATATATATATAATTATCAGGGGTTTTTTCACTTTTACATGAATATGAGCTATCTGCCATAGTGTGCCATACCTTAAAGCAACTTCAAAACAATTGTGATGTAATATATGCTCATCTAGGCTAAAATTTTAAGTGTGTTCAGATCTTGCACCCATAATTAGACATCTAAATATAATGGCCTGATTTTTGAAAGATGCGAGCACATCTAGGTACAGCAACTTGCTAAGATTTGCTGTGCTCTGCATTTCTGAAAATGAGGCCATATATGTAGGTAGCCTAAATATAGATCCATGAACTAATTTAAGACTTAAATAGGCTTTAAATTATTGGGCATGTTTCTCAGTTCATATTATTCTTAAAGGAGAAAACCAATGATTCCTGGCAGTGATCCTTGTCTGATTAGCACTGATGACAAAGCACCCACACTTCAGTGGGAAAGGATTGTTCCTTGTTTTTAAAAGGATTTTTGAAAGTTTCTACAACAGTTCAGTGTTGTATTATATTATCCCAGTTTAAGGCACAAGCTCTGTCTTTTATATTCCAAATTTACCAGAAATATAATGGAAAATTGTTTAGGTAGAGCACTTTCAGTGGAACCGAATTATGTATGGATAATCTAAAATGCCTGCTCTCTTCAAAGCTGGTATATTTAAGGAAACACATTACTTGCTTTGAATAAAACACATTTTATATTTAACAGAGCATTTATGACTGTCAAACAGTGCGTTTCTTTTTCTTCTTTTGTTGGTGGTATTTTCAGGGCTTACCAGAAAACTGTTTCAGAGGTTGTTTTACTTTCCTAATGGGAGAAATTTTAATTATTTTAGTTATCAGTGGTTTTTGTCTGTAGATTTAGATTCCTCGAGACAAAAAAAAAAGCATTTTAAAATGTGGTATCACTGTTGCAAAATCACAGTGTAATTGTCCTTGCTAATACCTTGTAATTGTCACCAGTACTGGTATTGGCAACTAGATGAGACAGAGTGATGAAAAAAAGCAATTATTCATCCTTTAATGAGGGCATTCTGTGTAATGTGCAAACCAGTCCAGAAAGTCCACACTCTAGTCTGAATGTGTTCATTATAATTCTTTACCCTTTGTCCAAGTTTCAGTGCATTCATTTTCTTATATTTAAATTTGGCATCTTTTGTTAATTGAGGCTTCTCATAATGCACATCAGGCTAGGATGCAAATGAATGAAAATGGAACTATAATAATGCACTAGGATTAACATTGCTTCTTTCAAGTTTTGGGGTTTGGTTGGGGGTTTTTTGTTGTGTGGTTTTTGGTTTGGTTGGTTTTGGTTGTTTTTTTTTTTTCAAACACACATATAAATTATTTTTTGGTGGACATTAAAAAAAAATACAGTCATTTGTGGATCTGGGTACATTCTGTAGTAGCCAGAGAAACTACTTTTACAAAAAAAAAAAATTCAGAAGTTGTACAACATTGTGCTTTTGTTTATTGGCTGTGTTTTATTAGAAAATGACAGTAACTCAATATTGTTCTCTGTAAAGAAGACTTGCAAATATGGATAATTATGCTCATGACACAGGGTAACAGAAGAGTGGTATTAAGCAAATATTGGGGCTTTCTATTTTTCCCAATGTCCCATTGTTTCATTCTCCCTCCCACCGTGGAGAGACTTTTTCCTGCGAACTTATCTACCCTTTGGAAGAAGTTTTCAAAAATTATTAGAAGCATCACAGTGCTAGCAAAATAATAACAATCTCGTTATTAACATATGTCCACATTTCATGAACATGCTGGCATGTCTGAACAAGGAATGAAAATGGCTGCAGTCCTGTGAAATCTCTGTATTTCCTTGGAAGCTCAGTGTTTTAAAGAGCAAAATTCAGCTATCAGACTGGTTGTTACTGAGCCAACCAAGAGTGTGATTTAAAAAAAAAAATTCTTTCCAATGATGAATTTAGTGACTTTCTTGCTCCCTCCTTTTTTCATGTGACATGAGTAATTCATAAACACTTTGTGGTTTAGGCAGCAAGGCGGGAGCAGAAGTATCTAAAAAAAGCCCCAAGAAAATCTGTAGCCAGAATGACAAATCCTCAGGCACAGCTATAAAACTTACAGATCAGTAGCACAGAGCCATAAGAATATATTGACTGTGGCCCAAACTCATCAGAAGATTGATCAATCCAGCTGACTTGCATTAATTGTGAAATAGAAAGAACGATGCGATCAATGATAGGCATGAAAGTGCAGCGGTAATGATGCCACATCTAGCTAATCCAATAATGGAGAACCTGATGTATAGCATATTGGAATTCCACTGTTCGGGCCCCTGTCACAATAAAGTATATCCTGCAATTATGGGGAAAAATTGAGCAGGCAGCAGTTGAGCCAGCCTAATCGGCCAGTGCCACAGTAGTTTTCCTGATTAAACACTACGTTAAGTGGCACTCAAACATTGCAACTTGTCTGCATTATAAAAGATAATCCTTAAATTAATGTGAAACTTTGTATTTTAATCAAAGCAAACCATGAATATTAAGATGTGTGCAAGATATCTAGTTAACTATGAACATTTTAACAATTTATAAACTGGTCTCTCGCTGTTGGCTATGAGGGGAAAGGACCATATGTTGATTTGAGAGCCACCAGTTTCCTGTGCTGAAAATCAATTAGACTTTATACAGGCTTAAAGACCTGATGGGAAAAATAATATACTTAACAGACCCTTAGAGAATTCAAATTTAGTTAACTTCTGTAAATGTTTGCCTTTGGTTGCTAATTTTAGTCTGCTCAGTGTTACATGTTGGTTGGGGGAAGAACAGATTTTTAGAAAATAGTAATATAAGTACGACCAGACCTGCAGCTAAAGTTAGGAATCAGTGGTCACCTACCTATTATAAAAACAACCACAACCCTCTCTAAAATGTAGCATTTGTCATATTAATAAGAAGTGAAAGACTTTTAGTTCCTTAGATACTTAATTTTTGTTATTACATTTACATATGCGAGCCTACCCGCTGTCATGCTGACCCGACTTTGCTGTTGGCTTGACCTTTTGTTTTAAGACACAGCTTTGTGTGGAGGATGCTACAAGCCTGCCCTGACCAAGCAGGAGAACCTCGGAGGTTCCTGCTCAATCTTCAGCCCTACCCTCTCCCTGGGGCCGAACAATCCAAGGAGCTTGGTTCTTTCTGCCGGGTTTGAAAGGGAGAATTCAGAGTAACAGTGGAGCTGTGACTCTGTTTATTTCACCTTATCCCTCGTCAACAGTGTTTCTCAATTATTTTTTTTTTTTTGTGGGAAGATAAATGACTGCTCTCACAGCTGCTCGACATTCAGGGAGTACGAGGACTGTTGTTTATGTGTGGGTTTGAGCAATTACAGAAAGGGAAATGGATGGCTGCCTAACCACCAAGGAAGCACCTAAACCAATCTGTAGATCATTCTGCTTTGCCTTCTGGAAATTATTGACTGCTTTAATTCCAGTACTGGACGGGTATTTTTATATTTCAACTATATAAATTTACCACTTTTCAGATACAAATGTTTGTATAAATTGGACTGAGGTTTTGACACTACATAGTTCTTGAGACTCTTCAATAGAACTTGGCACCATTTCTACATGCAAATGTAGAGTTTTTGTCATGAACAAAATAACTTTGCTACTCTTGCTTTGCTTGCTTTCTTTAAATATGTTGCTGAGGCAGAGAAGCTTGGGGACAATTATTTAAGCAAATAGCAAGCAAACAAAAAGATCCAATTCCTATGTGTTAAAGTATACTGGTTACAACTCCTGTGACAGATTAGGAGCTTTGTACATCTTACTTAAGCATCTTTGATTCTGGAGCAGTCAGCTCCAGAAGCTGGATGGGCATGTGTGACCAGTAATCGTCCAGCCATCTCACTTTAATGCCCTAGTGCAGAAAAGCCAACACTTTAAGACTTCAGCTCACATCTTCTATTTCCTTTTCAATGCAGTGTAATTTTGCTCAGTATTGTAAGGAAACGACTAGCCAGTATTTGCACAGGGCTTTTCTTTTTCCCCTCTAAAGTTGATTACACCTGGGGGGAATAAAATGTCAAAAGACACAAGATTCCTCATATGGTTATAATGTGAATACAGGGATGAAACTGAGGAGGTAATTTATCCTAAAGCTTCTAAAATTTCAAGGTGTTTGTTTCCAATATAAAAATGTAATTTAAAAACTAGATTAATAACTGATTAATAAGTCCTGAAATTGGTTTCAGGCTGCTTAAGTGAGCTGACAGCGAAGACTGTATCTTCTTGTTTCTCTGTAAGAAGAAAATAGAATTAATGTTCTTCAGATTTTTCCTTTAAAAATACTGCAGTAAAACCAAAACATAAGAAAAGGTGACCAAGCTGTGAATGTAATACTACCATACTAGATTTTAATAGCATCTATTTCTGTGAGAAATGCATGGTATGGTGCATATTTTCTAAACATATTTTTGATTGCATGAAGTGATAACAGTTAGCTTTACACCTCCCACCATAAAAGTAGTAATAAAAGAAAAGGAGAGTTCAAACTCTGTGATGGTAAGTAATTGCTGTGGAACAAACCCTTGCTTTCCCTGAGTCTTTGTTCAACTCTTTTTGCCACTAGGGAATTATTTTAATACATGAAAACTGTATTCAACTTATGCTGTAGCAGTAAATGAGATCTACTTACTTCTTTCCAGGACAATTAATTTCAAGCCAGCCTATGTTAAAGAAAGTACTGAGCAGTGTGTTTTATAATTGCTGGAAAGCTGCACATGCAATATTAGAATAGAAATATTGGGTTTCTTTTCAAGTTTTGAGTAATCCCAGTAGACTTGCAAGCTGCTATGAATAATTCTGTAAAGTCTAAGTGAAAGATTTCAGATATTTCCCCCCCTCTCTTCTAGATTACTGCAGTTATTTGAGGCAAAAAGTCAAAACACCTCAACATTAAGGAAAATGAAGACACTTTCTGTTAAGACTGAGGTAGTAATGGATAGCCTAAAGGCATCAACCTAAACCAACAAACTGACTGCAGCAATGTTTGGTGGGGTTTTTGTTTTGGTTTGGGTTTTTTTAATGCATTTTCTTTATCAAAGAAGTTGCTGGATGCCACCCATCATCTGTGAAGTTAACAAGACAGTATCTTCCTAACAGAAGAACTTAGGCAAATTTTTAACTTTGCTATAGGTAGTTTAATATAATTAAATAGGTGTGTATACCTTTGTAGACCATTCCTTAATACTGGAATGGTCTTATTTGTGGTACCTCAGTCTGAAGTATCTTAAGGTCTGTGTTATATGCCATTTTTTCTTTTTTTATATATTTTTTTTTAATTATTTTTCACATATAGCTAAAACAGTGCACAGAAAACAGGACTGGGGAGGTGAAGAAGCATGCTTGGAAACTGCTTCTTCCATGGGAATCTGGTTGTTTCATGGAACTACACTGGCAAGATATTGTTGTTTCTCCTTGCCTTTGGTAATTTCTGTGTCGTGCTCTTGAAATAAAACTTGTAAGACAGATGGTGACCCTAGAAGGTCTTACAGACTTGCAAGTACTTGAAAAGAAGGTGTTAATGTTTTTCTCAAGGAAAAGAGAGAGGAATTTTACCCTCCCCCAAAGTATTGTTTTATCGGTAATTAGCAGAGGCAAAATCATTCAAATACAGAAATCACTGAGCTAATTGAGATAGTCTAGCAATGAGGGACTCTACTGGGATCAATTAACATGATCTAGATATTAAACGGAAAGCAGAATATTTCCTCTTTTTTTCCCCTCCTATGATTTGCAGCATATGTCACTTAAATACAGTTGAAAGCAAGAAAAAAAGGGGATTTTTTTTTAATATTTCCAGACCAATAAAAGTCATCAAAATGATCTTCCGTTATGCTGACAACATGCTTGTTTCTTTTACAGTCTAGATGAGGTGACACGTACATCTGGGTACCATTGGGAAGGATTATTGACTGGTGGTCCAATTTTGTTGCTATTTAACAGCAGAATTGCTCTCATTTTGAAACTTAGGCTCTGATTCTTAATATCAGTACATGGTGTTATATATTTATGGGGGTTCTGTACTATTTATTCCTGTTGTGGGATGTCCTTAGAACTGAATATAAGTGGTTAAGGTATCTTTTTTTGCTGGTATTTTATATCACGGTCCTCATGGGGGACTTCAACCACCCCAGTATCTGTTGGAGGGACAACACAGCGGGGCATAAGCAATCCGGGAGGTTCCTGGAATGCATTGATGACAACTTCCTTCTCCAAGCGAAAAGTGGAGCCAACGAGGAGAGGTGCTAGGCTGGACCTTGTTCTCACCAACAAGGAGGGGCTGGTGGGGAATGGGAAGCTCAAGGGCAGCCTTGGCTGCAGTGACCATGAAACGGTGGAGTTCAAGATCCTTAGGGCAGCGAGGAGGGTGCACCGCAAGCTCGCTACCCTGGACTTCAGGAGAGCAGACTTTGGCCTCTTCAGGGATCTGCTTGGTAGAGTACCATGGGATACAGCCCTGGAGGGAAGAGGAGCCCAAGACAGCTGCTTGATATTCAAGGGTCACCTCCTCCAAGCTCAGGAGCGATGCATCCCAGCAAAGAGGAAGTCAGGCAAAAACGCCAGGAGGCCTGCATGGATGAACAAGGAGCTCCTGGACAAACTCAGACGCAAAAAGGAAGCCTGCAGAGGGTGGAAGCAGGGACAGGTAGCCTGGGAGGAACACAGAGAAATTGTCCGAGCAGCCAGGGATCAGGTTAGGAAAGCCAAAGCCCTGATGGAATTAGATCTGGCCAGGGATGTCAAGGGCAACAAGAAAAGCTTCTATAGGTACGTCAGTGATGAAAGGAAGACTAGGGAAAAGGTGGGCCCTCTCCAGAAGGAAACAGGAGACCTGGTTACCGGGGACATGGAGAAGGCTGGGGTACTCAGTGACTTTTTTGCCTTAGTCTTCACTGGCAAGTGCTCCAGCCACACTGCCCAAGTCACAGAAGGCAAAGGCAGGGACTGGGAAAATGAAGAACCGCCCATCGTAGGAGAAGATCAGGTTTGAGACCATCTAAGGAACGTGAAGGTGCACAGGTCCATGGGACCTGATGAGATGCATCCCACAGGTCCTGAGGGGAACTGGCGGATGAAGTGGCTAAGCCACTATCTATCGTGTTTGAGAAGTTGTGGCAGTCTGGGGAAGTTCCCCGTGACTGGAAAAGGGAAAACATAACCCCCGTTTTTAAGAAGGGGAAAAAAGGAAGACCCAGGGAACTACAGGCCAGCCAGCGTCACCTCTGTGCCCGGTGAGATCATGAAGCAGATCCTCCTGGAAACTATGGTAGGGCACATGGAAGATAAGGAGGTGACTGGTGACAGCCACCATGGCTTCACTAAGGACAAATCATGCCTAACAAATTTGGTGGCCTTCTGCAATGGGGTTACAGCTTTGGTGGATAAGGGAAGAACAACTGACACCATCTACCTGGACTTGTGCAAAGCCTTTGACACTGTCTTGCACAACATCGTTGTCTCTAAATTGGAGAGACATGGATGGACCACTCGGTGGATAAGGAACTGGCTGGATGGTCGCACTCAGAGTTGCAGTCAATGGCTCGACGTCCAAGTGGAGACCAGTGATGAACGGCGTTCCTCAGAGGTTGGTATTGGGACTGGCACTGTTTAACATCTTTGGCGACATGGACAGTGGGGCTGAGTGCCCCCTCAGCAAGTTTGCTGACGACACCAAGCTGTGTGGTGCAGCCGACACGCTGGAGGGAAGGGATGCCATCCAGAGGGACCTTGACAGGCTTGACAGGTGGGGCCGTGCAAACCTCATGAAGTTCAACAAGGCCAAGTGCAATGTCCTAGATGTGGGTCAGGGCAATCCCAGGCACAAATACAGGCTGGGTGATGAGTGGATTAAGAGCAGCCCTGAAGAGAAGGACTTAGGGGTGTAGGTTGATGAGAAGATCAACATGACCTGGTGATGTGTACTTGCAGCCCAGAAAGCCAACTGTATCCTGGGCTGCATCAAAAGAAACATGACCAGCAGGTCGAGGGAGGTGATTCTCCCCCTTTACTTCGCTCTCTCGGGACTCCACCTGCAGTACTGCATTCAGCTCTGGGCCTCCCAGCACAAGAAGGACACGGACCTGTTGGAGTGGGTCCAGAGGAGGGCCACGAAGATGATCAGAGGGCTGGAGCACCTCTCCTATGAAGACAGGCTGGGAGAGTTGGGGCTGTTCAGCTCGGAGAAGAGGAGGCTCCAGGGAGACCTTACAGCAGCCTGCCAGTACCTAAAGGGGGCCTACAGGAAAGCTGGAGAGGGACTTTTTATAAGGACATGCAGTGATAGGACAAGCGGTAATGGCTTTAAACTGAAAGGGGGAAGATTTAGATTAGATGTAAGGAAGTTCTTACTGTGAGGGTGGTGAGGCACTGGAACAGGTCGCCCAGAGAGGTTGTGGATGCCCCATCCCTGGCAGTGTTCAAGGCCCAGCTGGATGGGGCTTTGAGCAACCTGGTCTAGTGGAAGGTGTCCCTGCCCATGGCAGGGGGGTTGGAACTAGGTGATCTTTAAGGTCCCTTCCAACCCAAACCATTCTATGATCATAACACGTATATGTGACTATGTTTTACTGGTGGTCACGGGACAAACTTTCAGCTTTTTGAAATTTGTACAGTAAACACTGGGAAATAGTGTCAAAATTGTCAACAATAATATATTAGTATTTTAAATGTTCTGAATTCTTTTTTTCCACTTAATTGAAGCCATGGGCATGGCATTTCTCAGATGACCCAGAAGTGGACTTCTAAAGCATGTAAGTGAGCTAGCGCGTAAGCCTATAAATTCAATTCACTGGTATGCATCAGCAATGATTACTCTAAATGTACTGTGAATGGACTAGACTGCTATTTAACGTGCAAGTTGAGAGTGCTCATTAAGGGAGAAAAGATGAAACTTCAAGCACCTAGTACGAGGCTTAAAATCATTCCAGCACCACTAGAACGCAGTATTTTCTATTCCACATAAAATCAGTTTAGTTCTTGGTGGAAGTGACACGATGCTAACACTTTATTCAGGAAAACATTTACTACTTTTAGGAAGATTTTTATCCTGATCAAAGTTGAGGTTTTCTGGCTTAGTAAGAGTTGACTACCAAAGCTAAGTAGGAAGGGGAATTTTTAGCTTGTCTGGCAAAGCATTATTGATGTGTTCCTCGTTGCCTCTAAACAAGAGAGAAAAAATAGTTTTTGAAACTTGGTTATTGGGTGCTACAAGGAGTAAAATGCAGTGAAGATGGAGTGCAATATTCTTTTTTATTTTTAGAAAATAATTCCAGACATCAGAAAAAGACATTATATAATCTAGTAATGAAGAATAGTTCTTTCCCTGTTCTCTGGGCCCCAGGCATTCCACATTTCTGAAGCTGGAGCATGACATGTACAACAACAATGTATGAAATCTTTAAGAATATTTTTTTCTAATACCCAGATAACTGGTGAACTTACTTTCTTCTCAGAAAGAAAAGATTGTAGATATATTTCTTACATAACTGGTTTAGAACTATCAAATAAAACCAAAAGTGACTCTCATCCTCCTTCCCCACTCTCCCTGACCCCTGTGAAATGCCAAATTTGTGTGCCTTACTTCTCATGCAGATGGATATTTAGATAATGATAGCAAAGCTATTTAAAATGCCAAATAATTCATTCTTTGGTTTATTTCATGTTTCACTCAATCCATTTGCCATTATAATGCTCATGGACTTGGATTTTCACCCCCCACCCTCTACCTCCATTTTGCTTATACTTTTGACTTGCTTTGAGAAAAATCTTTTTTTTTTTTAACTTTTTCTTTCTTTTCTTCCCCCCCCCCCCCCGCCACCAAAGACAGATGGTGGCAACACTGTTCTCTCTGAATAAGAAAACAGCTGGTAAGGTGCAAGGCGAGACTAGACCAGCAGCGCACGTGTGTTTCCAGTGTTGCAAAATCTCTCTTTGTTTTTCAGAGGAGCTGGTATATAAACTAACCATACAGTTATCACCCCCCTAACTGTAACAGTGTAAAAACCAAACAAACAAACAACAAAAAAAAAACAAAACAAAAAAAACCCAACCAAACCCAAATAAACCACCAACCCAAACCCCACACAAATACACTGAATTTATGGCATAGTATAGATTCAGTACCTTTCCATCCTGGCTTGCATATTTAAATACAGGCTTGACTTAAGAAAAAATTATTGCAGTCTAATAGCTATAAAATACTAAGAGGAAATAAAATCAATGTTGGCCCAAATTTTAGAATGCAAACCACACACACACTATAAAATATGGTAGAATACTGCTTACTCAGTAGACTCAGCTCTAGGAACCAAACCGAACTGAGAATGACTTAAAAAAATATGCAGGAAATTAAAAAATATGTTTAAATAGATGCCTGGAAATTGTTGTTGTCATAAGATCAAGGTATTTTTTTATTCCCTTCAGGTAAAAAGAATTCTCACTATTGATATGTGTATCTGACTTGGGCAGATGAAAGGAGGTTGATTGGTTGCTTTTTTCCTTCTTTGCAGTGTTCTTAGTCACAAGTCTCCAGGCTGCTAAAGGTACACATATGAATTACAGTGTTTCAGGAATCAAGTGAAAGGCTTTGGAAAAAAACCAAGGCATCTGCATGATGTATTTTAAGTGTGGCTTTATTTACTAAAGAATGCTGTACTGTCATTTTAACAAATTATTGAACCTTACTAGAATGCGAAGTGTACACTGAACAAGAAGTGCACTGCTCTTGCCAGTCTACATCTGTAACTTGTCATACTTACGTACAGTTGGAAGGTTAGTTTCTAGAAGGAGGTTTCCCCTTTTTTACAAGAGGGCTTTATCTTCATCAAGAATCAGACAGAGGTACAGTGAGAGCTGAGACTGAGGAAAAGGGGAAAAAAACCCCCCACAATCAATTTTATGGAAAATTCTGATGTTTCAAAACAGGTTTTGTCTTTATTTAGAATGAAAGTGATTTTTTTATAACCCCTTAAAAAATGGCCAGAGCTTTACCTTCTGGTTGTTCTGGAATCTCTGTGACTTGGGGTCTCCAGATCTAACCCAGTCCTCTGGCAATGGTACTCTGCAGCTGCAGGTTCTGGGAGCCTTAGTCAGGTGCCTGGATTGCATGGAAGGCTCAGCTTCCCAAAAACCTACCACATCAATGTCTCAGTAACTGAAGGAGAGGGGAATGAGCTTACAGAAAGCTGTCAGAGCACTATTAAGTTGAACGCTCTCTGCAGAACTTCCCACTGTTGTTGATCTGGCAAATCTAATGAACAAATGTCTTTATCACCCTGTTCATAATCAGCTCTAGGTATGCAACAATACCTTTGTAGCTGCCTATTTGGTCACTTAAATAAGATTTTTGCTGTCTCTGTATCTTTGTGGATTTTGACGGAAGCTCTTGCTGTATGTCACCTGTCTTCAGTTTTGTCTGTACTGCTTGGTGTTAGGAAACAGCAGGCTGTTTCCTTTCTGTGTTCCCCTCTTGCCAGTTGTTTCTAGGCTTTCAGGACTATCCCACGGTCTTCCTAAACTTTAGAAATTCAGAGACCTTCATGCCATGCAGCAGATGCAAGGCAAAGGCTGTATTTTAACTAAAGCTGCTTAGTTCCTGCAAGCTTTACTTCTTTCTGTAATGATGGATGTTAGATACCAGAAATGCCATAGTTTGGACTTATTCTTCCATGATTGACTTTACAGTGCAATTGAGCACAGGTAAGAGTTCTTAAGCAAAAGTATCTTTTCACAATGGAAATTATTATTTTTAATGGCATGTGCCTGGTTTTGAGGCACATTAGGAATTTTTATCTAAGTAATAAGAGACAACCCTGTCTCAGAATATGCATAATGGAGATGTAAAAGGCCTGAATTCAAGTCTCTAGACACAATTAGAAATCCGACCAATTGCTATGATATACCGAAAAACTAGATAAGTGATCTCATGCAGAGAAGCATTCCCTACCCTTTTAACTGCTGCTTATCCTGTCTCAGTAAGTGAGGTAATTGATGTTTTACTCTCAAAATGGATCTCAGTGTTTCAGGTAGTTAGCAGACTAGAATGGCTTTTACATCATAACACTAAAAATCAATTTATCTCATAAACTAATCTCAGGTTTGAAAACTTACTAAACCTGAAGACTACCTAGCTTAAAAATAATGAGTTTGTTTGGATCTTGAGTCCACTAGACTAGCTGGTGATTAATCTGATTTAACCACACAGAACATCACAACACTGTTCCTGCTCTTTTAAATTCTCCTGTTCTCATTTCTCCACAAGGGCCATGTACATCAGAGCCTTGAGGAACTCCTAATTATTTCTGTGTGGTGCTTTGTTTATTCCCGTTTAAGTGAAAGTAATTGTTTAGTATCATAGCAGACTGACTAGGAAGGGAGTGGTTTTCAGTTTGAACAACTTGACCCAACACTTCTTTGGTAATATGCATCCTCTTGCAGTTGTGGAACTTACATCAGGGCTTTGGTTTTACTTTGCTTCTTGATGGTATATGCAAATAGCACATCTGGAAGTAAAAGGGAGGGAAAAAAGAAATAATCTGCAGGCCAAAATTACTTTGAGTAATTTTACATGTTTATCTCATTGCAAAATTGAGTAAAGTAAGTTCTACAAAATCTGTTCAGGTGTAAAAGCAGCAAAGAATTGTTACAAACATTGGGAACAAAGTGAATGAAAAATAGTGAGTTAAATGACAACTTGCTTGAGGCTATGACTATACTGTATTGAATACACAGGCTGCACCACCACACTGTGAGCATTACTCCCATGCAAAGGAGGATGAAATGTACCTTTTGAATTGTGTGTGCTAATTATTATATTACTCATGTATGTTATGTGATGTTGAAATTAGTTACAAATATTGTAATTTGATTTATACTGTGCTGCAGTGAAAACAGAGAGAGAAAAATATCTACAGGTAGGAAAGATGCTTCCCTCTCTCCCTCTCAGTCTCCCTTGTATGTAGAGCTATAGATAGATTTATACAAGAAAACTTGTGGATGGAACTCTTTGTCCTTGATGACTTCCAATCTGGGTTAAGATGTGGCAGAAAAGTGAAGATATGTATAGCTATATGAAGAAGAAAAGTGGTTATTTATTGTAAAAAGATATGATATTTAGATCTTTCATGTATATATAGTAAAAGATGTCTTATCTGTCTTCTAAACTGACAGGGTTTCAGGTCACAGTTTACTTCACCTCAGGGTAGCTCATCACAAAGTTTTCTAGAGATGTTGGGAGCAGCACTTCCATGCATAAGGATCATATACAATGTATCATTAAAATTATTTCAAAAGGTATAGATATAATAGAATTTTGAAGCTACAATTTCAAGCTTGTTATCATGGAGGTCATTGAAGAACATGACATTTAGTTTGCAAAATGAGCATCGGTGTGCATGCACGTGCACACACATACACAAGTTTAAATGTTTCATTCTGCTTTTCCATTTTTAGGACAGTAAGGCCATTGCTGTGGTCTCATTAAAAGGTGAAAGAAAATGTTTAACTTTGTCAGCTGCACCTGATTTTTGCCAATGATTGTTCATTTTCTTAACAGAAAAGCAAAGAACATTTTAAATGAGACTTGTTCAAGGTAACCTTACCACTTCTGAGTGAGAAGAGTATACTGCCCTAATGGATGCTCTTATATGACAATCTCTAAATGTCTTTCGTTATTAAGTGTCAAGGTTTCTTTAGGAGGGCTTTAGAAATTCTTGGGAGAAACGTTTCATTGCAGCAAGCTGTAGCACTGCCACTAAAAATATATTGCTAATTAAAGTTTATTGACAGTCTTTGTAATGTGTTCTTAGAACAAGTAGAAGCACTGAGTAGTTATTGAATGTGAGACACTGCATCTTCTATAGTTAGTTAAGCTGTTTAGGAGAGGAGATTAAGGTACTGTGCCCTTCCTTTCCCTATGTAGTTATTGGATTTGAGCATTGTGCAGAATAAAACGCTTTCTGGATACCAGTGCTGCAAAGACTTGAAGAAACTTTGGGGTTTTTCCCTCACTTTCTCACTTGCTGGCCATGGACAAATTGGGACGTATGTTAAATACTTTCAAGGCCTAAAAGGTACATCTCCCCAGGAAGGGGAAGAATTTTGACTATTCAGAAAACAGTTCCTTCAAGGAACAGTTCCTAAGTTGAGCAAGAGTATTCAGAGTTACTTTAGCTGTGTGTGAATACAAATACAGAATTTGCAAATCATACCTCTGTGGAGTTCCTAGCGCGGGACACTTCTCATCAGTAACAATTGCACGCATTTAGCTGTATTCAGCTATGGCACAACACTACTGTTTTAGAACAATAGCATTTGTGTTTCTAATTTATGAAGCTGCATGGTCCGTGCTGGTGGGAGGGGAATCTCCTGAAGCACTGCTCTCCTCCACTGCCAGATGGGATTCCTGGTTTTGTGGATGATAGTTGAGCCCAAGATATGCTGCAGATGCAGGGTTCCTCTGAAGCACTGTAACTGCTGTGCTATGAAAACACTGTCCGCTCCCCCAACAGAGTGAAAGGGTGGCAAGAGAGGGGTTACCGACACAGGGTAATGGGTGCAGACTGGACCAGGCTGCCATTTTTCCAGAGAGGCAGGTAGGCAATGATCACGAACTGCAGAGCAGGTCTCAGAGGCAGAAGTTTAGGACTCCTAGAAAAATTTGTAATTTGGAGCAGTGTGCAGACATATGTATTATCCCATTGAGAAGAAACCTGGAAAACCATAATTTGAATCTCTTTCCTGTTAGTGGCATCATCTGAGGCTAAACGTAGCCAATGTTATTATGAGGCAGTTCATGCTCGCTTTGTTCTCATTTACTGGTGTATTTTGTTCTCAATACTGCTGTGTTTGGCACTGCAATTATCTTGATATCTTTTTGTTTTAAATTAATATTAAAAGATAATCAACTGTTAATTGATAATTCATTTTAATAATGCAGACAATAGACAGTAAAAAACATTACTGATTTTGCTTATGTTACTATTTAGAATCATAGAATAGTTTGGGTTGGAAGGGACCTTTAAAGGTCACCTAGTCCAAATTGAAAGTCATGATTTCTTACTGACATCATGACAATTTGAAAACTCTTGCAAGTGATTACATAATGATCGTTAGGTGCAAGCAGAAGCATTTGCACTGTCATGCTGCATCTCTGGATTTCTCTGAACCACAGTGAATCTATGATCATTTTTGTAAGGGCAAGGAACCAGAGTTATTCTTTAGATGGTTGCCAGAAGACTTTTACCCTTCTTTACATCTCTAAATCTAAAGTTACTCCTTTCAGTAGAGTTCCTCTGCAATTCTGTTGCTGTAAGTAAGAGCAAAGTACTGCCTTTGGTATGCAAGATTTACAATACAAATCAGAAACAAAAAAGGATTATTACATGTTGATAGTAGTACAATAGCTTTGAGAAGTGATTGTTTTGTGGCTCTAAGAGCCAAACCTTCTGCCTGCTTGTACAACGTACAGTTTCACTGAGTATCTGAGTTGTAAAAAATTTTGTAAAAACTTCCGTATGGCATGTTTGGTCTTGCAACTCATTAATTATCTGCCTGCAGTTTCTTCTGACTTGAGCTTCTTGTGCTCACAGAAATGGTCAGGTGAATTGTATAACGGACAGGGTGCGTGAATCCTAATGCAGAGTGCAGGTCAAGCTCATGCCTGTAGTTCCTAAGAGCAGGAACAGCCCTAGTGATGGATGTACGCATTTTTTCTCTCTGGGACTAATTCATTCATTCAAAACCAAAGAAAACACACTTCTGGGTTTGGGTATATTTACTCAGTATCACACACAGGGTGTGAAGTTCTCTCTCTAAACTTCATGAAGGCATAATTCCTCCAGTTCTTTACTATGCTTTAGGAAAAGAATATCACCTGAGGGTCCACAATTTGATAAATTAGTGCAGTAAAGCCAACCTCAGGCTTCGCTGAAAAGATTTATTATTAAAAAAAATTGGTGTGATGGAGTAAAATGCTTGTGTTTCGATTTGCGATTTTTGTGTGTGTGTGCAAGCATAGTGCATATCATTGCATTTCCTGTGCAAAACAGAAAGGGATAATTTAAAAGACATTAATGACATTTAGATGCCTACTTCCTATTGCAAATTAATCATTAGAATCCACACATGTTTTCATCTTGCATTTGTGTCCTTGCAATTCTCTCCCAAGAGCTAAAGATAAGTAGCACATATGTTTCATAAATAATGAAATTACCCACCAAAATTTCAAGCTTTAGGTAGAGTGATACATGAAAACAGACTATCATTTTTAATGAATTTACTTCATGGTGTTCACCTCCCCTCCCCAGTCAATTTATGCTGACAAGAATACCTTTGAAAAGTACATGTAACTGTATAGGTATGGATTATTTCTTAGTAACAAGATTTAAAATTTGCACACAAATCCTGCTTATGCCAGAAATTCTTACCTGTTTAAGAAACAAAACCCAAAACAAACAAAAAACCCCTAATAGCTTGACCAGCCAACAAAATTAAATTATAGTAGGATACTGTCAATTAACTGTTAAAAACAGCTGTAGAATTTAAATTGTTGTTAATGTTATAAATTCTAAGGATTTCCTATTTTATCTGCAGTTGAAAAAAATAAGGTTTCCAGATAAATTTACTGATTATTGATTTACTAGGTTAATACTGCGGAATGACATTTTAGTATGTCTTGGATCATTTAATATAAATTAAACTATTACAGATATACATATAAATAAATATATATACACACCCTTTACTTTATAACACTCTAAAAAAGTAATTTTCTAATTAGAACAAGAGTAACTCCAAGGAAGAAAGTTTGGATATCTGTCAGTTCATTGGCTTCTTGCTGACCTGGCAATATCTTGTTTTTCAGACCAGTTCCTTCTATAATGGCCTCTTCAGCCAATAATGTGGATCTGCCAGATAAAAGCTCTGTTTTGGGTTTTTTTGTAATTTGTCAAGCATCGGTGACTGAATGAACTTGACTTACTTTTATCAGCACACAAGCACAGCAAGTAGCCTTCCAGATGTTTGCTGATAACACACATTCAATGTCTATAGTAGCAATTTGTAACATAACTAGCTTTGGTAATTGTCTGAAAATCCATGCCTGTCTCCAGTGATATCCTTATTGTCAGTCTTGCATTCTCTCCTCTTCCTTAAAGTGTCTTTCTGAATTGTTATCTGCAGTTAGTATAGCTGGCACCTTAACAGACTAGTATTAATTTTCTGTTCAAAATATAAAAAACTATGTAAAATAGAGTTTTTACTTAGACCCTGTCTTAATTTTATTATATGTTCTCAGCCTATAGTTTTTACTGATTGTCTCTGTTGATCATCTTTACTTCAGAAAATCTACTATGCAGCATATTGGATTTTTTGTCTTCTTTATGTAATGCAGACCCTTAGAATTCATTTCAAAAGCTGGTAGCAGTACCTGATACTCAGATATTAACTGGTATATCAGATTTCTTAATTCTATATTTACAGTAGCTTCAGAGTTTATCACTTAATTGGTATTCATGCCATTATCTGTATTAATTTTTTTTCTGGATACTTTAAGGAAAGAGATTTAAGATCCATTTTCCAAAAGTTACAGGATTTTACAAGAGTAAATTCTTGTAATAACAGTATGCTTATGAAACAAAAATGATTTATGCTGCAGTAAATAGTGTAATACATGTAATATGCCAAGCTTGGCCTGGTAATGTTTGTATTCTAACATACTTTTAATTCTATACTGGTGGTTGCTTTAACATCACAGTATTTTTAATTACATTTTTCATAGTGTCCATTTATTCTTTTTACTACAGTGCCTTTGCCTTCTGATTATTCCTTTTAATACTTACTGTGTTATGCAGGGAAATTAAATAAAATGCGCTATAGCTAGTCTTTTATGTATAAAAGGAGTTTATATTTGAATACTAAGTATAGGTAAAGTTTCTCATGGGATTGTTGCATGCAGAATTTAATACATGCAAAATTTAATTTTGAGGTTTTACTGCACAAGTGTTTTTCTAGAATGCTACTTGAAAAAAAAAATTTTCGTAGAGACCTTTTTCCTACTTTATATTAAAGTATACTGCAAAGTAGTTTCCAATATAAATGCACCGGCGGCTTTCTGTTCAAGAATTAGTCACGTAGTGTAGATGCAAAATAAACATAAAACAGTTTTTGTCTTCAAGGTACTTTTCACAAGGGGATACCAGAGACCCACGGTTCCTAAACTTCTTACAGAAACCGAGGGAACTAATCATGTAACGGGATACGAGGTGGGAGCACAGGAAAAGCGGTGGTGCTGGCTGGTGTTATGCCACCTTGCAGGCCTTTTACTTAAAGGGGTGTCAGAAAATGAAGAGCTTCCAGGCTGTGTTGCAGCACCACAGGCTTCCTTGAATACACTCAGTGAGCCAAAAGCAAATTCAGTGACATGGGTATCTTTGTGACCTGCAGCATGCTTTGTGCGCATAACTAAGGCTATTAAAAAATAAATAAATAAAAATAAATAAATTAATTAAAAAAAAAAAAAAAAACCACAACCCCCAACCCCCCAAAACTGTATCTGCCAGGTAACGATGTTGGTCAAGCAGTATAGATAATCTTGCTGAAAAAGCATATCTTGGCCTGAAACCAAGAAAAGATGAAAATTGGACTTTGGGGTTTCTCAAAGGAGCCATTTTACACAAGGAAAAAATTGCCTACTAACTGTTTGTTTGTTTGTTTTTACAGTGTTCCTCTTTTATTTTTGGAGATTTTCTACTTTTTTGTCCCAGTGAAATTATCCTGTTTGGAATGTTTTGTTAAGTTGAGGGTAAGAAGAAAAGGAGAGGGAGAAATGCCTATAAAACCATAGATTATTTTTTATGGAAGATGAGATGGTCCCCATTTGCATTTACAGCTTTACAAGGATTGTAGCACTAGGCTCTTTTTCTTTTTTTGATGGAAATGCTTAATCTGAGCTCAATGGGCCATAATAATTGCCTGTTTCTTTCAGTAGAAATAAACCCACTTGTATGTGACACTTGAAACCTTAACTCTACTTAGTATTATGCACAGAATTGTAGATGGTTCTTCGCCAAATATATTTATGACAGCAGCGCTAGTCGATATACAATACCAAGCCAAGGGCATTTGAGAATAAATCAGTCCCTCTAGCTACTGCTATAGCACAGTAACTGATGGTTGTAATAAAACCCCATGAAATTAAAATTCTGTGCATGCAAACACACATACCTAGCCAAGAGAAACCTGAAGCTCTCTGTTCTGGAAAAATTTGCATACGCATAGACATATATAGTCCGTACTCCTTTGTATTAGTAACACAATATACACAAAAAGTCTATAGGTTTTCAGCACTGTATCATCTCATTAGACTCTCTTCAACATTTGGGGGCTTTCAGGAGTCATGTAGAAAAAAATCTAAGCAGTTCATAGAAGAGGAAGATGGTCCCAGTTACTCCTTGAGGAAGAAATATTCTTGATTTTATGTCTGAAAGCCTTTTGATGATGCTGTAAGTCACTACCAAAGGCTCTGAAAACCCTACTTCCAGTTCAAATCATCCTAGATATTTATGCAGTCGCTGATTTTTTTTTTTTTTTAATGAGTCTTCTGTGTTTGAGCACCTCAGGCTCTACTTCGTGGCACTGTGAGCTCTTGGGATGGACATTGTTTCTTCATTTGTGTTTTGGGTTTTCACATGAAGTACTGAGAAGCCATTTTAAATTAATACACAAGATTATTTATATATTTATGTACAAGCCCATGCTCTCTTCACATATTAAATAACTTGAAGCATCATTTCTTCTGAATTCTGTAGGGTAATGAGATAATGAAAACTAATATGTAGTAAAATGATGCAAGGGAAGTGACTGTTGCCACATGAAATACACCAGAGAGCAGTGTATGGTGTATCTCTTGTGTAGCACAGCATTTTTGTGCAACACAGCAAGGGAAAACCCAAGCATTTAATTTTTAAGACAAGACTTTTACAGTCAGATGAGTATCTGATGAGAGAAAACACTGATAGATGGATTTTGCAAATAGTATGAAATGGTATGGACTGTCTCATACTATCTAGTGAAATACAACTAGTGTGACTGTGGCAGAGTAATCTATGGTTTTATTTCAGCTATTTATCTATGTATGAATGAGGAGAAATAGGAGACCTCAATCAGATGAATAGGCAATTACTAATTGTGAAGTTATGTTCTGGTAAAAGCACTGTGACCATGATCAGTGCCAAGTCTTTTGCATTCAACTCTCATGCTCCACGGTTCATGTGTAGGTACTGACTGTAAACTCTCCCTTCCTAATGAAAACAGGCATATTGCTACAATTCAGGTAATCATATTTGCATTGTCCTTTTTGAGGTAGAAGAAAGACAAAAATGTTGGAGGGCCTTTCCTGGAACTTCTGTTAGAGTAGCTGTCTTTAAGCTGCACAGAAAATTATGGATAAGTCATTCCAGTGTGACTGCTCACTGGAAGAAGGATGGCTTTATATACACTTTTCTCAGAACACAGGCTAAGTCAGTTTACTACAAATGTTTGTTTATGATACAATATCTACAATATAAAAGACTTTAGATGTTCACTGGTTATCTTTCAACCACTGGGACTGTGCTCCATTTCAAATGACCTTCTCAATCCTGAAAGTGTTTTGAATTTATCAAGGCAAAACAAATACTTGGGAATGTTGTACTGCAACAAAAATAGTTTTTCTTTTACATTTTAAGCAGAGTCTTTCTGCTTAATAACCCCATCACCATCATCATGTTCTCTTTGTCCCATCGCCTAAACCCTTTCTTTAAAATGGCACTTAAAAAACTTGGCAGCACGAAAACCTCCCCAGGTGGACTGTTGGTATTCCTTATCAGCTTGAGTAATACTGTTGTTCTCTGTCTGTCTATTGCATCCATATATGGGTCCTGTTAGTTTCAATTTCTTCAGAGCTAGGGCTTGCATGTCTTTATGAAGGCTGGATGACTGATAAATACATTTAAAAGATCTTAAGTCTCCCACCTGCTACTGTTATTTAAAGAAAATAAAACGTATTTCCCTGTTCTATTTATGTTCATGAACTCAGAGAATGACACCAGCAGATTGCACAGTATTTCCAAAGGGTCTTTTTTGTTTGTTTAAAATGATGGAGCCTGACAGTGTGTCTTATAAGACTGTTGTCTTATAAGAAGACCTATAGTCTTGAACTATTGTTCAAGTTCTTTGAAAATTTTTCCTTGATGAAATCCTTGAAAGGGAATCAATATTTTAGGCATTCTTCCACCTAACTCTGGTATGTGAGAGCTTGACATAATGACGCTCAACATATTGACCAGGCTCTTCATGCAGTCTTGAACTAAAAGAAATAAATAGTTTGTTGCATATGGTTCAATCCAGAGACATAACAAAGTAAATCTAGGATTGAGAAGCAATGTATTTAAAATTGCAGGATATGCACAAGGTTTGCTTCTAGGGTCTCTTGATCATTAATTAAATATGTTATGGCTTTCAGTTTTTCTTGTTTATCTGTACAGGTTTACATACTGTAAATGCATTATTTATGTCTTCCCTTAAGTGCTTAGTACTGCCAGGATGTTTCTCTTAAACTGGCACAGATAGCAAAAAAGACAAAATGAGGGAGAAAATTTGGCACTAGTTAACTGCACAGAAAGCCACTTCTGCCCAAATGAGCCTTTCCCAGATTTATTAAAATAAACTTAAACTGATAAATAGATAAGAGGGATAGACAGATAGGTGGCATCATTGTTTAAACTATGAAAAATATTTTTTCATTAAGCTAAGTTTGGGTTTTCTTTTTTTTTCCTTCTTAATCTCACCCTACTAATGATTTATCACTAAGACTTGCTGCTTTTGTTCTGGAAATCTTCTAGGATGAAGGGTGATGAGGGAGCTATCTATGTGGAAGTTCACTTTCTGAGGGAAGCCATCACTGAAATTGATTTTGTTATTATAGCTAAACATACAGTTTGGAATCAACCATTTGCTGAACTTTGAACAAAGGAAATTGCTGCCGTTGGTTTGTCCTGCATATCGCCCCTGTTGTCCTCCATTTCTAGTAGTAAACAGAATGCCATGGATGTGGTCATAGATTGAGCCAAAATATATTTTTAAAATACACCTCTCACATTCATATGAAAGCTGTTTGTTTCAAAATAAAGGGATGGGTTTTTCCTATTTGTTTTGCTGTCAGTTGTGGTGTAGCAGTTAGATGTTAAGACAATCATCTTCTCCCGACTTGTACATCTTTGTTCTTATTCACTCTTTGTCTCTCTGTTGTGTTCTCCCACTGTTTATAAACACTTCTTTTCAATCTTAAATAACATTTCCTGTTGTGGTTTCTCAGATGTTAGATATTTGTCAATATTATGTTTCAAATGACAGTAGCAGATAGCCTTATAGATGACTAATTAAAACACAGAATTAATTATCTGCCTAAATAGACAATAACTATAAACCTTGCTCCACTCTACAAATACTTGATACACTTTTTTTGGTTGTGGTTGTTTGGGGGGTTTTTTTGTACAAATTTTGCCCTTCTTCCATTCTGAAATTCCTCCCCCCCGCCCCTTGGTTTCCAAATACCCAGTGTTATTGGAAGCTTACATGTTTATATTATCAGCATACATGGAACCAGCTGTTTTGAGTCAGACTGGAGGTCTCTAAGTCCAAGAAAAGACCTTTATGCATGCCTATGGAAGAGGGGAACAAAGCAAGCTCCTCCAGAATTTTTTTCCAGCCTCCGGGAACTTTGTGTGACAAAGGTGGTGTCTGTGCATTTAATCATCTTCTATAAGTTTGGGTTTTTTTTTTTTTTTTTTTTTTTTTGTCCACAGCACCTGCTCCTTTATTTACACACTGTGTGAAGAATCATCTTTTTACTTAGTTTGAACTGGCCACGTATTATTTTCATTTGTTGCCATCAGTTTGTTTTTTTGGAGGAGAGAAGCAGCAATCGTTCTAGCTTTTCCATCTCCATGTGATTTATGATTTCATAGATATCTACTCCCAGCCATCTCTTTCTAGGGTGAAGTATTCTGGTCCTCCTACTTGCTCCTGTCTAGATATATTTCCTTATTTTTAACCACCTTTGTCACCTTTCTGTCTGAAGACAGAACACCTGTAAATCTATGTAGCTAAAGTGAGGTCAGAATCAAGAGTTTCATCCCATGGGGAAGAGGGCAACACCTTCTTTTGAAGGCTGATGTTAAAGGTACACTCCAAATATATTTTCCACTATATCTAAATGGAAATAAAATAGTAAATATAAATTTCAGGAAGTCTCTCCAAAGGACTCTTCACAATCATCTCAAAAGAGCCTAAACTAGTACTATAGAACAGCTCGCAGCTGCTGTGGAATAAACAAAGTATCTTTGTAGTTTACCTAAACATGCAATTAGCATGTCCAGGCCCACCAGTGTGATATGGCAGATGAAATGGGAAGAATTGTAAATCTCTCCTTTTTTATGTATTTTATCAGAGAATCTAAACTTGAGCCACGTATGGCTGTGCAGTACAAAGGTAAGAAAATCAGAGGATAAACACAGATGAGATGGAAGGATTACCTAATTCCATATCCTATGGCTGTAAAGCAAATGTAAATCTGGTGCTTGTTGTTTCTAATGTAACAATGCAATTTACAGCAGCATTTTGAATAACCTTTATCTCCTGTTGATTTCTGTGCTGAACATCTTTTCTACATGATTACATTTTTGGCTTCTTCTGAAGCTTTTAAAATTATTACTACTACTACTGAAGTATTAGTAGTACTTAATACCTACAAAGATTACAGTTCTACTATGTTCTGCAGGCAAGTTATGAAAAATACCTGTTGTGAAAGTTAGGCTTGCTAGGCAACTGACTGACGAAAACAGGCAAATTTGACAAGAGGTGCAAAAGAAAGAGTGAGAAAATTATGTTGAGTTAAATAAAAAGCAATCACAATATTCTAGCCTTCTGTAATGCATTGTATGCTCTGTTACATTCTCCTTTTTCCCCTTTGCTTTCTTCAGTTAATCACCATGTTGTTTGTTCAGTTTTCTTTTTCATTTTTTTAATGCCTGAAGAGTAGCCTGAGAAACACTGGAAATTATATAGAGGCTGAACACTTCTTTCTAGAAAAATAGCTGGTACTTCTGCAACACAAATTATAGAATGTAAGACTGGCAGGCTTATCCAAAGAAGCTGACCAGTGAAATGTTATAAAGACAAATCATTTTGGATGTTGTTCAGTTTGCAAAGTGGAGCTCACGTGCTGTTAGTTTGGCAAATTACTTTCTTCACCCATTTATCTATGAAAGAAACAGTGATACCTGTTTTGTGTTATGACTGATCAGGACAAAACTGAATAAGGTAGTAATAGTATTGTTATGTTTATAGAATATATCCTACAGTCAAAGAGTGGGTAACTTTAGATGGTTACAATTTGAAACTTGTTTGTTTTAATGTGTGTAGGACCATCGTCAAAAACAACTATTCACATTTCAACCAATATTTTTTTCTGAAAATTGGAATTAAGATCTCTGGTGTGAAGGCCTACACAGAGAAAAACCTAAATAGTAATAATAAAAAAAAAAAAAAAACAAAAAAAAACCCCAAAAAACCAAAAACCCTCAAACTCACTTCAAACTTGGACTAGATGATCATTGTAGGTCCCTTCCAACTGAAATATTCTATTTTATATTTTTTAAACAATGTGAATAGATGCATCTAGAGCAAATTCTGATCTAAAACTAACTCTTGAGACTTATGCAAGTACACTTATTATGCAGACTAATATAACCTTAAAGTAATTCATAAATGGTGTGAAGGCATGAACTTTGAAAAATGGAATCATTAGTCTGCAAGAGATAAGTCACTTTAGCTGTACTTAATTTTACTTTTTAGGGGAAGATTGTAAATAGACCTATGCTGAATTCCTTTACCTTTTTTTCCCTGCTAGAGAACTTTAAGAAAGGTATCAAAAAAGCATTTGTTCCTGTTAGATTTTATTTTCATACAGAGATTTCATTGTAAAACTTCTGCTATGTATATAGAAGGTTTAGCTTGTAACTTATTTATTAGGACTCATTTTTCTGTGTTGAAAAATGGGCTGGCGGTTTTATTCTTTTGTAAGTAACCTAACTTTGCCTGAGAAGTTCCCTTTTTTGTAATCACAACAAAGTAAAAATATCTTGTACAAATGGGTATTGGTTCATGTTTTAACTTTTTGTAAGTGCAAAGTAGTAAAAAGTGTACTCTGATTCTCTGAAAAAAACCTTAGAAAACATCGCATCAGATTTCATTTTCATGCTTTATGAATTGTGCTTGCCATGTACATTAATTACAGAAATGGCAGTGATTACGCTTTCAACGCTAATTATACTCAGTAATGATTCTAAAAGTATTCTAAAAATACTTTATTTTAAAAACAAAACAAAAAACAACCAACCAAAAAAACCTCTCGCCACAGGTTGGACAAATCAATATCTGAGTGCCTTCCTGAGCACCTGAGCAAAGCTTTTAAAGTTTTCTTCAAGAGGTCCTGGTGGTAGGATTGAGTTAGAAACTGGGAGCTAAAAAGCAAGCTAGGAGCCGGATGTTTCATGTTTGTTTGGATGCTGTTCAGTTTCTTGAGCTCTTCTTAGAGGAGCCCTTTTCTTTTTGGCAGAGTGGTGATTTCACAAATTGTGCTGCCATTGACTGATGATTCATGTCTGGTGTTACTTGGTAGTGAGCTCTTGCTCAGCAACCAGCTCTCACACTTCGAGAGTGTTTCTCATAAACCTGGCAGAACATAAAGACAGCAGTATGGAAAAAAAATATGCATTGGAACCAAGTCTTCTTCAGAGTTCTTTTTACACCAGATCAGAAATGGAAGTTGTCATAGGAATGCTTTTTATCACTTCCTGAAGCTTCTGTATCTTTACTTCGAAGGTGTGCTGTGAATATATCATGGTATCTTAGTAGTGGGATATTCAGAAATATAACACAGACTTGTGATAGAACAGAAAAAGGGGAAAGCTTCTAACTGAACTGAACTGCCAATGAGATCTTTAAATTCTCAAAAATGCTTTTGTACTTCAGACTTGTGGGTTCTGGTGTTAATTTCCTTTTGACTGTTGTGAATTTAAAATACTACGTGAAAAAATAATACTTTTTTGCAGTTAGATCTACAATACACTATGTGTTTAGACTCATGGCTGTGTTTCCAGTATTTATTCATGTAAGATATGTAGACCTAGCAGTTTTGTTGTGGCAAGAATGCTATGCTTTCAAAGTTGTTGTTTTTTGTTTTTTTTTCTTTTTTCCTCTTGTAGAGTTCAAAGCAACAGATGAGTTGTGAAAGAGAACAGCTAAGGGTAAGTGCAATGATATGCAAAATGTTCTGTTTCTTTAAACCATAAGCAGACTCTAGTTTGTGCTACTGACAGATGGATTACTTTATTTAAGAGGAACATATTTAGCTCATTTGTTGCTTGTTGGTAAATATTGTACATATCTCAGTATAAAACAGTTATAGTAGATACAGGTTTTTCTTCCATAATTTAGTGAGATTTGGCAGTAAATATCTCTTTACGGGAGCTCTCTTGACACTCAGCGTGCTCTTCCTATGCACCGTGTGAAGATTTAGTACTGGTAAAGGTCACTATCTTTCTCACGCTTTCTCCACTACCAGATTGTTTCAAACAGGAAGACGCTATCCTTTGCATTTTTTATAGTATGTATGCTTTCAGAAAGAAATCAGTGCTAAGAATGTGAGGGAACTGGCAGAAAAGGTCCAAGTATTTTAGTGTATATATCGGTTGTGTGCAGTCTGTAAACAAGATGGAGTTCCTGAAGCCAGGTTGCTGACCTTTTGTTTTCCCCTTTTCCTATCTATGTTAAAGTGACAGTGTTTTACCCAGCTTTTAGTCACTGCTCCCTTTAAATGTTACAAATGCTTCATATCTCTGCAGATGCTTTTTCATCACAAGTATTTCCTTGTTCAACTGATTGATTCTAGTATTTGTTTGGAAAGGCATGAGTTTTCATTAATAAAATAAAAAAAAGCTTTGGGGGTCATCCAAGTGTTGCTTAATAGACCTACATTTTTTGACACCACGTTGTGGGTATTTTCTTGAAATCCCATATGCAAGTAGAGATGGGGAGGCAGGCCTGAAGGAAGTGTAAGGTATTTATGCAAACAAAAATATTATTAGAAAGAGAAAAAGCAGCATTTTTTTTTGTTTGCAGTTTACTAAGCTTCAGCAGTGCCTGCATGACTTGCAAGTATAAAGAATATACTCATCTTAAAATAAGTTGTGCAGTGTTCTTAAACATTTAGCCATTCATTAGATTAACTTCATCAACATATCTAGATGCTTCAGCTGGTCTTCACCATATTTGTAATGGGATTTTTGGTAAACAAGTTATACAAGAATGATGCGTCACTTATTGTCCTTCTTTTCTTGCTGACATGTGACTGCATTGCTATTGTACTGAAGCTGGAGTGACAAAGCTTTGTTTAATCAGTAGTAATGTCTCAACAGAGCAGCTGTCAAAGTTAAAATATTGCAATAGTACCTGAAGGACAATCTTTTCAAGAGGTAGCAGTGCCATGAGAACAAAGAAAGTTTTGATTTTGTTTTATTGGTTTTATTAAGTTTTCTACTTTGAATGAAAAAAACCCATTGTTTTGAAATATAATAGGAGGAGGCCCCCAGCTCTTTCTTCAAGTAAATATGCGTGATTTTTCGAAGCAGTGAATAAAATGTGATGCAGTAAAATTTCATGTATCTTTCTATTCCAGTATTACACATTTACATCTTAAAATGAGCTCAGTGCTTATGATGCCTTTGTGTCGTATCAAAATGGAACTTTTCATGGCAGCTTAGGAAAGAACCATGTCTCCAACCTACTAACATTAGGTACATCTCCTTCCGCTACTGCTGTGACGTTCCTGTTACGTGAAATATAGTTCTCAGTGTGAACTTTGTTCCTAAGGCTGGGATGCAATGAAAGCGGTACACCACCCCGCAGAGCTAGAGCTTGTGGCTGCAGTACAAAAATTATAGCCACCCAGAAGTCTCACACAGACAGATACAGTGAAAGCAACAATTGCAGTGCTGAGCATGGTAGAGCAATTCTTTGCCTTTCCCTCAAGCTCCCAAACCTTTACCCTTACCCAGAATCTATTCTAGTTTGCAACAGCTCATCTGCTGTGACAAAAGGTCACAGTGAAATTTCAGTATACTGTGTGGAGATGTTTTGGTCATAGTTCAGTGCTGGCACCTCTGATCCTCCTTAGTCATGCTGTGAACAGCCCCCTGCTGCCGAGTTCTGCACCTTCAACGGTCTCAGGGTGTAACTTGACCATTCTGTCACTTTGAGGTTGGCTCCCTAACTGAGCAGTGCTGTTAAAGAAATGTTTAATTGGCTGAGTTAGATTTTTCAGATTTCGGGGGGGGCTTCTGACCTACCACGAATACTTGGATGTGAGGCAGTTTCTTCACAACAAAATATTGTTTCATCCCAACTGAAAGACCTGCAATATAACAAGAGAACAGGACTAAAACAACAAAATGCGAACATCCATTTGTGTTTGTTAAACTGAGTGAAAACTAGGTCATCCTTAGATCATCTAATAATATAATAAAAACGATATATCTCACACCTTCCTTGCTAAGTCTAAGATGACAATGTGTCTGCCACTCCTTTTTTGATTCCCTCATCATTCCTTAGTCTACAAGTCCTAAAGAAGTTCCAAAAGAAAGGCACTTTAAGAAAGGCTTGTTTAAAGCATAATAGTGCAAATAAATCATTAGACATTCTATTGCTATAGAAAGAAATATCTAAGTCTTACTATAATCATTTATTCAGACATTTCTCACCTCATATCTGTTTCATTGGCTTTTAAATTCTAAATGCAAAGCAGAGACTCACTGTTCTGGAATAAAGCATTTAAAGAAATGAAACTCTTACTCATATTGGAGCGTATGGCCATTATATATTATATTTACAATGAATGATAATTCTAGTAATTAAGGAAGTCTGTATATTTTAACCCTTTTCTGCTCAAGCTTTGAAAATGACAGTGGCCACAAGTTGGTAAATTATGCACCTTGCCAACCTGGTACAATTCCCAGCTAGACATTAATGTTTATACCTGAATTATTCAAATGAGAATTCATACAGAAAGCTATGGGAATTTTCTCTCTTGCATAGCTGGTTTGGTTTGTCGTTTTTTTTGTTTTGTTTTTTTTTTTTCATTTGGATATATAACACAAGCTGACTTTGGTATATTTCCATCTGCTTTAAAAAAAATTACAAAGTATTAATGCCATTTTTCAAGTTTTCCTTTCTCTTGAAAATTTTCATTACCGTGTGCTGCCTTGAATACTCATTTTTTTCATATTTCTGTAATTTCTTTTTGCTTTCTAATCTGGCTTCATTTAAATCACGTTGTACTAAAACCCTAATGTGTCTGTAAAGGGAAATTGACTCATCAGTATCACTCTCTCCAGCTCCATCCACACACTGCTCTTTGTCAGTATTTCCTTTAAAGAAAATAATGATACTGTTTAGTCCTCATTCTGTGTTGTGTTCTCCAATCCTGATTTACAAATCTCTTCTTGGACAGATACACCCTATCCTCTTCTCTGCCACTTGCTGGTTTCTGCGTCGCTGTGTGGAGCTTAATTGTCATTCTGATGCATTATAAATGGCCTGAGAAGACACAGAACTCGGAGCTTGCTCAAAATAATTTAAAACACTTTTCTCATATTTGGGTCTGAAAACCAGACTCTGAAACATGAATGGTACAGGTTATTTAAGGCTGTGAAGAAAATCGGGATACCAGCCCTAGTTAGAAGTAAGCTGTAGTACATAAAGCCATGTACATACAGTGTAGTGACAGCTGCAGAAGTCTGTCTACTGCTTCCACTGAACTTCCCTTACTGTTCTGACTTTAACAGTGGATTTGGGGGTTTTTATCATAGCCTAGGGACATTATTTAAACTTACAGGCTAACTTAAACCTTACCGAGCTTTACCCAACCTTCCTTTCAACTAAGAAATTACTATTTTGCATTATCAACTCAACGTAATTGTTTAAAGTGAACTTCTGTATTTACATGGATGAGTCTTGCTGTACAAGCTAATGCTGTTGGTCCTTGTGCAGCAATACTTGATGAGCTAAGGTGGGCATAGACCAATTTTAAACTCTAATGTTAGGAGGGTTTATAAATGTTCCTGTGAATACCAATGAGGTCTAATGGTAAATGGTGTGATTAACTTCCTTGATCTGAAATTTTAAGTGACCTAGTCGTTGCTCTAATTAACAGCTTATTTCACATGCACTTATTATCAAGATGCATTATATGCAGTCAGAGTTCCTTCTCTGGTCTGAAATATGGGGAGGGCAGGGTCTTACTATCATCTTGTATTTAATATCAACTTACTTTTTTTTTTGTAGTACTCTAATTTTCAAGGAGGCAAAAGGAATCTTTGCATTCAGTATCATTCTATTTGTCTTGTCTTTTCTATGGTAAGTGAAATAAGCTGCAGCACGCAGCCAAAAATGTATTAAAGTTATGCCAGGTAGAGGGAAAACAAAAGCAAATGCATTTATGTTCAGCATAATTTTTAAGCAACCGTAATCCTGCAATATTTAGCTTTCTTTGTGTCTTTGTTCAGTGCATTAATTCATCAGGTTGTAAGGTGCTTAGCTGTGTAGATGTGGTTTTTTTGGAAACTTTTTAAAGAAAATTTTTGAAGCTTATCATTGTGGTATTAGCTTTCTGCAGTGATCTAAGAATAATCCGCTGATAATTTTTGTGTACAATGTTCCTCTGATGCACTAAGGAGGTGAATTGTGATTCAGTGGCAGATGCTAATTTTTTAATCAGTTTGAGCTGAGAGGAAAAAAAACCCAAACAACTGGTAAGAGGAGGAGAATCGGAGTGGAAGTGATTTGTTGAAGTAGATGATTTTTTGAGCATTTTCTGAAATAATTTACTGTGGTGATAGCATAGCAGAACAGACATGGTGGTGGGCCAAAGAACGGTGCTCTCAATCTCTACCACTTCCCACAGTGGACTGGAGAAAAGGAAAGGTATATAAGCTCGTTCCATGAGTCAGTGATGTCTTGTCTTGTTATCAGAAAGCAACACAGTAATTCATAGTGTTTCTGCAAAACTGGGCAGCTAGTTCTGGCCATTAATAAAAATTTCACTGTTTTTCTTTTCCTTCTGAAAATCTCTTGGTATGCAATTGCAAATCATGTGTGTACATTTTGCCTGGAAGAGTAATCTGGAACTACCTAGTATTACACATCCCTCTCTTAAAGGAGAAAGCGTTAAAATGGGAAAAGCTAAGATACACTACTAGAGTTGGATCAATCCAATGTGTGTTCACTACTCATCCTTTTCTTAGGAATTCACATAGGTTATGCTGCATTTCGCATGCTAAACAAGTGGCTTAAAATGATCCTTCTTTAATTTCTGTAGTTATTCTGTAGTTTAATTTCTTTGCAGGTAGATGGACTGGAGTTTTGACATACTCTTTGGTCCTTCCACATGGTGGATTTCTATTCTCATTTACTCATATATAAAATAAGTGACTGAGCAGGTAGGTTTTTAAAGGGAACGAGACAGGCATTGAGAGTATTGTAAATTATTTTTTTCAGTTATTATATCAACAATCTAAATGATGTAGTGTTATAAAGACGTATATTCATTGAGCCACATTGACTCCTTGAACCAGTATTGTTTGAAGTAGAGAGAATGAAGGAATATTGATTATAATATGGGCGTCATGTTCTAGTATTGATGGTAATGGTCTTTTTATGTTCTGTAAAATCTTTCTAAACCTTACTTGTTTAAACTGGTCAGGTTTACTTCTCTAGTAAACCATTTAATTATGCTTTTTTAAATAGCTGCCAATTTTTTTCAAAGCAGCAAAGTTACAAGGAAGAATAAATTAATCCTAAACAAAAATGCAGATGCACACATCAATATTAATGTATGTATATACATACAAAAACATATATCTGTGTTATATATATAATACAGTTTAAGAATCCACTCCTACAGACTTGTAGTTGACATGAGACAGAGCATATACGCCATCCTGTTTAAATAAAGGGTGAAATCTTGGCTTCAGCTAGGCCAGAATTTTAGAAGTGTATACTTGTTCTTAGTCTCTCGCAATTTTTTTTTTTTTACAGTAAGAGAATCTGAACAGTAATTGTGTTCTGTTCTCTTCTGCAGCAAAATCCCAAGTTGTCCTGAAAGCCAAGTCTTTGTGTGTTCAACAGAAATGGTTTTCTTAGTACAGAATCCCAAGCAACTGTATATAAATTTCCAGGAAGCAGGATAGATAAATAAAAATAAGCTATGCTAAACAAACAAAAATCATGTTTTATCAAGCTGATGTTAGTTTTGAGACCTCTTGAATTTTTGGACTCAGGCAGGGAGTTATTCCTGGTTTTGGAAGATGAAGATAAATACAGAATTAAAATAAAATACAGAATTTAGTTCTACTAATTTCTCTCCTCTTCACAAAGCCTTGAAGCAAAAATTTCTTTAGAAAAAACTGTATTAGCCAACAGTCTCACACTTTTCACTGTGATTGCAGAAGCTGTTGGGACACTAAGATCAGCAAACAAACATCCCTGCTACATATATCTGTTTGATGCTTTCCTAATGAAGGGCAGTCCTGGACAGCATAACCACTGCAGGACCCTCACCAGTTTGGAAACTGGTATATTTAAACATCAAAGTCTGAATTGTATCTTCTGGTTTCGAGACTGAAATAAACTCCCACAACATGCTGCTGTGCTAAGAACATAAGTATAAATTGCTTAGAATGCCACCTCTTTGCAGGCTTGAGAAACAGCTACCTAGCTTTGGAAAAAGTTGTTTAAAAAAAAAAAAAAAAAGCAACCATGATCTGTCATTGTTATTCGCATCTGGGATTTATTTTACCTTTTCATTTGTCCTGTTCATTTAAATGGGGTGAAAATACTTCTGTGAAAGTAGACATAATGCATGTTGAGAAATTATTGCTAAGTTATTAGTTTTAACTACCTTTGTATTGTAAAGTATCTTTTTAATATTTAAGTGAAATTGGCAAACCCTATACAATAGATACAGAAAATATGAATGTAAATACATAAAGTATAAATATGAATTAAAATACATAAAGTACATGCTAGTTGTACCTGGAGAAAAAAAGTCTTTCCTACTGCTTGTTTATAAGACCTTAATAATCTTCCCCAAAATACAGAGCAGATGGATTTTTTGAATGTATTTAATCTGTACCAAGTATGGAAAAGTTTGTTTGTCAAGTTATGCTGGCAGTTTATCAACAGAGCAACGCATGACAATTAAGTCAATACGTGTAGACTGCCCAGAGAAAAAAATATTCTAAGTCAAACCACAAATTAAAAGCAGAAATAGCAGCTCTAAGGAACTGATGATGAAGTCCCTTCAAATCGCCATCCTAATATCCCCAGTCTCTGTCACTGAAGTGGGGTAACTCCCTTGCTCCGTGTCTTGAATATGTGCTTGAGAGAGATCTTCTTGTGTTTTAGATGCCACAGTCTTCCAAGAGGAAAAAGAGAATAAAACCAAAACGGTTGGTAGGTCCTAAAAGATAATGACGAAAGGGGTCAATACTGTGGGACCAATACTTCATCAATGACATGGTGGGACTGAGTGCACCCTCAGCAAGTTTGCTGGTGACACCAAGCTGTGTGGCGCAGTATGCGTGCTGGAGGGAAGGGATGCCGTCCAGAGGGACCTTGACAGGCTTGAGACGTGGGGCCATGCGAACCTCGTGAAGTTCAGCAAGGCCAAGTGCAAGGTCCTGCACGTGGGTCAGGGCAATCACCAATATCAGTACAGACTGGGGGACAAATTGATTGAGAGGTGGAAGAAATAGTAAGCAGGTATTTTTATATTTGTAGTATGGTATCTAGAGGATCCATTTTATAAACCAGGAAGTTGGGAAAAGTAAAATTGCTTTGCAGATTTGTAACATCTTTGTT
This sequence comes from Haliaeetus leucocephalus, assembly GCF_000737465.1. Classification (NCBI taxonomy): domain Eukaryota; kingdom Metazoa; phylum Chordata; class Aves; order Accipitriformes; family Accipitridae; genus Haliaeetus; species Haliaeetus leucocephalus. Next base: position 2,087,880 of record NW_010973072.1, read on the forward strand.
GTTTCTCACCCCTGGGAGAAGCTGACCTTGACTCAGGAATGTTTTTCCCCCCACATCTGTTTGCTGTTGTGTATGTTGAAGCTTTGATCACCTCTGTTATCTTTAAAGACAGTATGGCTTAGGGGGAGTGAGATATAAAAACTAAGTACATCGTATCACAGGCATTTTTCATGCTCCACTAATACTGGAAATTTAAGTCCTTGTGTAAAGGGGTGGCTACAGGTGTATTCTAAGTATGTAATCAAATGTCACGTAGACTGTTATTCCACAGGTAATGGGCAAAAATACAGATATACTCTGTGCTTACAGGTTCATTGGGGCAATTTATAGCATTTCCCTTTCACACAGTAGTTGTTTCTTCCTCTGGATTCTTAAGATCTCTTTGAGTACAATACTGAAAGTAAAAAAAGTGGCCTTCATCTCAAGGTCACTCTCCTACTCGATAGCAGCTGCCTTCGAAAGAGTGCGTAATTAATAGTTCTATAACCTTGATTTAGTCTTTTCCTTTGGTTGGTTCTCCCTACATGCTATAGATTACTTTATATGCTATGAGCTCATTTCTCCTTTTTTTTCTCATTCTCTAAACTATTGCTTTCTACAACTGTTTTCATCGTTGTGAAAAATCATTTATATAGTGCCATAAATTACAGGCACTTTACAAGCAAAGAGTAAGATACTGCCTTTGCCCCAAATAGTTTATGGTTCAGAAACATCCTTGATTTCTGGTGTACCTTTTTTACTTAACACAATGGCCTGGAAATTTTAAGGTAGATTGCATTAATCTCCTGTCTTATTCCCACAATTTTTCATGATCAAATGATGGCGATCACAACTGTATGCCTCAATTTGTCATGTAGATAACTAATCATTTGTTTGCTACTTAGCATAAAGGTATTGTAAACATTTCTGCTTACTAATAATTCCAGGCACGCGTTTTTGTGCATATACATTTGCATCTGAAAGCTCCAGGCACTGGAAAAAAAATCCAGGCTTTTGATCATTTAGCTCCTCCTACCCCGTTCTTTTTTTTTTCTTGATACTGTAACTGGCATTTCCATTTTCTGTAATGAAAAATCCCAGGAATTTTCATGTGATATTGCCACAGTGCCAAAGTAAAAAACTGACAGCATGTTATGTAATGATATCTTTGAAAAGGTAGTTTACTTTTTTCAGTTTGGCTCATCTGCTAGGCTCCCCACTCAATGATTTCTTATACCTGGTGTACAGTCCTGCTTCCACTAAAATGCACTTTTAAAATCTAATTGCAGTTACTGTTTAAGTTGAAAATCATGAAAAATATTTTCTAATATTTGCCTGAAAATTAGCAATCCAAAATAAAACAAGGGAATGTTACTATAATTATTTAATATTCTTCCTTCACCTTTAAATACAGATTAAAAAAACAAACAAACAAACAAAAAACCACACACAAAAAACCAACTGTAAATCTAGGAGACTATAAACTCACTTACCAACTTAATTTATCCTAAGCCCTTAAAATATTCAGGTCTTGGGTGCTGGTCATCTTCTAGTCATATGCTCAGATGGAAATGTGGAGTCCAGTATGGCACTGTGGTGTTTTCTTTCAGTTATGATAATCTTGTATTATAAAGTATCTATTTTACAGGGAGAGACAGGGAAATACTTTGAATGTTCATCAGTGACTTACATATAACGAAACTTCTAAAGTTTGGATACATACGAGTTTAGAAGTTTTTTTCACATATTGACGTTAGAACAGAACAATCATGGTGTGCTGACAAAGCCATGCAGTTCTTTCTGGTTTGAAAATAGTAAGCAATGCTTACTCTACAGTTTTCAGATCTAATGGCTGCAAAAAAATAATAGTTTCCATACTTTATTCAGTACATTAAAATTATGATACCTCTGACTGACCCAAAATAATAAAAAAAATGTTTTTTTTCACTCATTTCTTGTTTTGAAAAGGTATTGGAGACTTATCTTAAATAATACATAATGTTATTAGAGTTATATTTAACTATCAGAAAGACTTTTACCATTTTTAGAGGACTCTGTGGCTTATGATAACAGTTATATAATGATATGAAAAATATTAGCTTTTATTTGTATTCACAGATATTTTGTGATAGTTTTTAACTTTCTCTGTAAATAAACATGCTCCTTCTAGGATGGAGAAGCAAAACCTATAACGCTCATCAAAAATAACCCACTTGACCTCAGTGTAATAAACACATGTTGTTGCTGGTTTTTTTTGTTTGGGGTCTTGTTTGGTGGGTTTTTGCACACGCACACACATGCCCTTTACTCTCTAGGAAGTGTAGCTAGGAATAATGGAAAATTACTATGTAGACCAGAAATTAGTTATGTACATGAAACCAGAGATGACACGAAAGGGCCATAGTGTTCATGAATCAGTGAAGAGCAGTCAGTTAAAAAGGCTGATAAAAATCATTATAAATAAATTCTACTAAAATGCTCCTGTGATAAATTCTTCATTGCATTAGTTAGATCTTCACTACCTCCCAGCTAGTGCTTTGGGCTTCTGATGGCACTGAACAGTCTCCTTCAGCAGCTGCACACTTGAAGGACTGGGGAGAGAAATATGGAACCATGTGGAAATTTTGGGGAGAAGGGTGAAGTGAAAACAAGTCTCTTTCCACAGCCTCCATCAGGAGTAATTGTGGGGAATGAGAAACTTGCTATGAAAAGGAGCTCCTCCACCAAACCTAAAGGCCAATGATAACAGAGGCATCTGAAAATCTTAAAATCAGTCAACAGAGCTCTTTTTAGTCCCTTGTAAACAAAACCTACCATAACACAGTGATGTAGACTGAGATGCATTTAAAATAAAATAATAGTTGAAATTATAAAAGCAAAAAAGTTTCTGGAAATCTTATTAACATTTCTGTACTTGCTCACTTCAAAACTTATGTCAGTGACATAAGTGCTGTAGTTAGTCAAGTTCTTATAAAAATGTTTGAGAATTTAAAAAAAAATGTTAATAAATAAATGTATGCATAGAAAACAGCATTGTAAAAATTATAGCTAAGTGGTCGCACACAACTCTTCCGAGTACTCGTATTCAGAAGAGCAAAGAATATGGTGCATATAGTTGGGGGTGTTTAAAGATCTCACCTGGATATAGCTGTGTTGCCAGCTGTGAGGAGAAAGCTTCTTTGTTATTAATCATTCTCCCAGAATACTGTCTAGGAACCATCAGCTGGAATCATTATAAATATAATTGGTCTGCAAACAGAATTTAATTTGTATTCCATACACTATTTGGATATTTCCCAGGATGTCGTTCCTAATCTGAAGAATCGTAGAACAGCCCAGGTTGGAAGGGACCTTGAAAGATCATCTGGTCCAACACTTAGAAAAGGTTGAAAGAAAAAAACAAACCAGAAAAACTCATTTTTCAATTTTTTAAATGAAATAGTATTTCTGCATTTGATTTGGAATTATTCAAGCTTTATTTTGAAAGCATTGGAAAATGCTGAATTTATTAAAAATAGAAAAAAGTTTAAGTATGCAACTGTAATCATACTACAATTAGTATGACAATATAATGTGGAGAAAACTCAGTCGAAACAAACAGTTTTGACATTATTATAGTAAACAGCAAAAGCAGACTTATGTTCCTGCATGTTTTCCTAAACAAAATTCCACCCAGATGTGTGCCACGTTTCTGAATTGTTTATTTTGCTCTCTTGCTGAAACTAAAGCCCAGTATTGATGCATTGCTCTGCACTTCCAATTGTGCATTACATGGAGCACTGGGTCAGTTGTATGGCTCAGCCTTTTGCCTGCCTACGTTAGTGCTGGGGGAACAGGGGGTGCATGTTCATTCCTTTGCCAGGTGGTGTAAAGAATGTAAACGGTATTGGAATTTGTAACATAGAAATAGTCTTAAAAGATGTATCTTAGGCTAAGAAAATTTTATCATATGTTTTATTAGGTGTTCATGCTCTCTGACTTGCATGTTTGAATATCCACAATCACGGAAGACCTTAATTCAGAACATTTAGCTAATGTGGAGAGTCATTGTACAGAGAGCATCCACGTTTAATGCTCAGAGGGAAACAATGCAAAACAAAATATCACCCCTGAGTGGCCATATAGGCTTTTATGCAATCTGATAACTGCAGTCCGGGAGTCTCTCTGCCTGTAAAGAATTGCATTAATGATCTCTCCTCATTTAGGATTTCCTTGTTTGAAGTGCAGGTCATAATGGAAAACGAGCCTTGCTAGGTACCACTTTGCTCTGTATGTAACACGTACTTTAGATATGTTAACTAAATAGAAGCAGGGTACCCATTTCTAAATGTTCTTTGCAGTTTTCCATATTGGCACATTAAATTTCATATGTCAAAAAAAATCAAAGTATCTTTTGAAATGCTTTAATATTGTTTAATTGCAATGATCACTTTGCAGAGATACTGTGGTTTAGCAAGGTCTTGCTCAGTGAAAAGCAGTAAGAGACTGTGATGCCTTTGATCAGCATTTTGCAATTTACTCTGTGTGTGGAGCCCAACTGAGATGAATGTAGTTCCACAGAAAAGTGATAGTGATACTGTTACCTAAGGTTGTGGTCACAGAGATGCTGCTCCTTTTTCTTATGTGCATAGTTTTCTTTGAAGACAAAAGCAGCAGATGTTTGCTCTGCCACTTGCTGATACTCTCTTTTAGTTCAACTCGAAGTATCAACCACCTTTTGTCATAGGGATTGCTTCAGAACTGTGGAGTAATCTGGGGCTGCATCAAAATGTTGCCACCATGTTAGTGATTCTTCTGTGATGAAAGATGGAATTGTAAAGTGAAGAACCGTCGCTCCTTGTGATGCTAATGGCGAATTTCCCTCCCGAGGAAATAACTTAATCTCAGTTTTCACACATACTCAAAAGTGAGTATCTCTAGTCTATACTACCGTAAGAATCTACATTTTGATTTGTGAGTGAGATTATACTTTCAGAATTCCACTGTCTTCAGAACAGGGTGTAATTTGTGTTGTTCTGTTTTGTTTCAGTGTTGGTATATGTGCATTTGCTGTGGCAAATAGTTACCTTTGCATTCTGTTGCTGGGAAAGAGGTATCCAACTGATGTGAACCATGAATCCCTTAGGAAAATAGAAAATACATAGATTCAGAGCATCTTGGAACACAATTAAATATTTAGTCTACAGGCTGGATCCCTCCTAATGGAGAGTGTCTGAAGTAAGCATGGCATCTCTAATGTATGGTCAATTTAACTGAAAACACGGGTAGCTAATGTAAGGAAGCAATATGGTGAGTATTTTGATTTCAGACAAAAGAATGGAACTGTATGATAAGTGAACTTTGTAATTGTGTGAATGCATCAGGGAATCCAACTTCACTTTGCTGAGGGAATTTCTCATGGTACCAGAGGGCAATGGGGTGGATTGAAGTATGCACAGGTTTGTTTGTTTATTGGCTAGTTTATTGGCCTGTCAGTGGCTGTGCAAGCGGGTACAGAATCAGAGGACTGACCTGTTTTGTAATGAGTGATACACACAGGCAAAAGTATTCCAAATTTGACCTTTTCCAATAAGCTGCATACTCCCAAAATTTTTAAGACCAGGAAAAATATTGTTCCTACTATGGGGATGTTGGAAGGGATATAGCGACCTAGCTGTCATCTGCTAGCACTCTGGGGGAAGCAATGCAGAAGTCTGTCTCAGTGCGTTCCTTGGAGCAATGTTGTGTGTATTTACCTGCAGCATGGATTTACAGCTACTTAACTATGCAATGCTACTCTAAAGACAAATACTTCTTTATGGGTAGTTGTGTGTTGCACTTAACTTTCTTTTAGAAATACCTGTTCTTCAAAAACAACTGTGTCCCGTTTAAAGAAATTCTAAATCTAGAGATGTGTCTTTGTACTTTTAAGCATTCAGCATGAACAAGAACAGACCATGGATAACTGTGTGCAGATCCATTCACATGTACATTCTACTCCTAGTTGACAGGAAGACATTCCCTCTACCAGACTCCCAACAGGCACTCTTCATCTCATTTTGTCTCTTGACATTTCCTGGGTTCCCTCACATAGTTTGGACTGATGGCCAGAAGTTTCTCAATATATTTGAAGTGATCTCAAAATAATTTGGTATCACTTCTGAAAACCAGAACCATTGGAGCATACATGTACATATAGCACATTGCACATATTAATACTGATGCAGCCTTAACTATTGTCTCACTACTGATTTGTCATTAATACACAAATAGTTCCAGTAAATGTCAGGGGTTTCTGGAAAACATGGTCTGAGACCTATTAAAAGGGAATGTTCAGTGAGTCTCAAGGTAGAAGCCAAGAAAAAGAAAGGGCTATGGAGAATATATGCAGACATAAAGATGATGGAGAGAGTCCTACAAGACACAAAATGAAAGGCAGGCAAAGATGCCCAAAGTGTTTTTGTGGTCTGGAAGGCAGCCAAAGAGGCATTGATTTATTAAAGAGCAGCATCACAGCTTCCTTTTCTCTATGTGATGGTGCCATTAGAGCTCCTCGAGCAGTCTCTGATTTCCTTGAGAATGAGGAATAGGAATTTCAAACAAAACTCCAAAAGAAGATTCCGAAGCCAGTTATTTCCCAGACATATGCCACTGCCAGACCATTACTTCAGCTGCATACCTGATTGGAGAATTCAGTATGTAAATTATCTGCTGAGGATTGCACATATGAGTTCCCTGCTTATTAAACACAGTGCCTACTTGTGTAAAAAGTGCCCTAGCAACTGTGCACATAGGTTTTTCCGCTCTTCAATCATGATATGGTGTAGAAAAACTAGCTTTAATGAGGCAGGTAAGACAGAAATCGTGAGTCACCAGTTTAGAATGATACAGCTGTTTTCTTAACTGAGTTAACACGGTGCTGTTCTTGCCGACTGGTAATGTACTGGGAGTGACTAGCACCTTGTAGCATCGTCTTTTCTTCTATCTCTGTAGATACCTGAATTCTCTTCTGTAATTTCTTTTCTCTTCCACATTTGCTTTCTGAATGTCCATGTATTTTAGTTTTGTACTTTTCCATTTCCGATCCCCCTCCTCCCCCTGCCCATAGTGCCTCCCTAAAATAATGCTCCCTATGTCTACTTGTTTGTGACTTTACATGCCTGGAGATGGGCAATACCTGCCTTCATCAGGGTTTTGTCGTAGTGGCCTTTCTGATATTGTGAGGAAAATGATGGAGATCCTGGGCAGTGTAATGGCAGGGCTAATTTTGGCACTCTTCCCAAGAAGACAAGCTTTCAGGTGGCAGAGGAGCAGATTTTTGCCTTTGTCTTGCGGCTGTTGTAAGAGTGCTGCTGACATCAGCAGTGGTACTGTTGGCAGCCTCCGAGAAGGAGGCGTGCTCTAAGCGCACGCTGCCCTGTAGACACGCATGCCCCTCACCAAGTCAAAACAATGGTATCACTAATCCTCAGTTACGAGGCTGTTCTCACCTTGTTAAAAAACAAGTGTGACAAGGAGACAGAGCATGAATTTGTTTTGTCAGATACATAGTCAGAAATAACAACCGATAGGTTTGCTGTGATGAGTTCTGTATGATGGCTTTGCTGAAAGGTAGGCTGTTTTGTGATTTACTGAACTATTATAAGTGATAAAAGTGATCCATTTGTTATCATCCAGTGCATAAAGACTTCAGGATTTAAGGAGCCTGCACTAAATAACAAAGCAATTTATAAACTCATAAAACTGAAAATTACAGGGAAGTAGTCCTTAAGTCATTGGTAATAGGAACCTTTTACTGTATTAGTGATGATAATCAAATGTTAACCCCTACTCCCTTTTGTTCAAACAAAATGTTACCTTAGGAAAGTTGTAATTACTTAAAAATAAAGTCATGGACATAACTTTGTATTAATGTATTGTGCAAGTGAGGTAAGTTTTATTTATTTATTTATCTGGGTGTCATCCCTCCCACCCCTACCCCATCAGGTCCCTGCATCGACTGATGTGAACTGATTTATGCTTCTGCATGCTGCAGAAGCATGTTGGCTGATGTTAGCTGAGGAATGGTATTAGCTGGTTCTACTACTTGGTAAAAGATCTTTATCCAAAGTACATTTAAGTGTAGTATCTTGAAAAGAGAGTCTTCCTGTGTTTCAATAAACAGATAATAACAATAGTTAGTTTCAGATTAGCCTGTCCTAAGGAGAATATAATTATGCATCCTACTGTGAAAATGGAAATACCCTGTACTGGATTTTAAAAAATGCATTATGATTTTAAGATTGTAAGTCTTCTCTGTGTTCTCTTGAATCAAAGGTTTTATGGGCAGTGGAAAGAAGATGTTGACTAGAGCTAAGCAAACATTTGCCTGGAGATAATTTTTCTGATGATGTTAGTTTCTTTTTCTGCTCAAGAGTATCCCAAGTTATTTAATTAATTCATTCAATTTTGTTCAATCAATGTAAGTTCTCAAGGAGTAGATGAATTGAGAGCCACTTGTTACCAGTGCTCAATATTTGATATCCAACTTGCTTTGTTCAAGTGTGAACGATTACATGCTGAAACAGATTTGTTTCTTTTTGTTATCTGCATAAGCATAATCTCTAAAATCAAGAGGAAGATTTGCAAGAACACCTGGGCACTATCTAGGAGAAGAAAACTGGAAAAACAACACTAACATTTCAGGAAATTTAGTTAAAACAGTGTTTTCTAATAGCCAGTAAATTCTGATACCACTGTCCTCATGTTAATTTTCTGGGAAAGGATTTTGTTAAGCCTTTATTTTCCTTTCACAGACCTTATTCTAAATAAAGTCCATCATCATCCCACAGTGCCACCCTCCATGATCAGGACTGAAGCTGGAGCCCAGTTATGACAGTTTAAAACCAGGAGAGGGTATGTGAGGTTTTCCTATGGCTGCCAGGGTTTTCCTTGTCAGAACTGTTGGCTGAGTCTCTTCTTACTAAAAGCAGTGGAGAAGCAGTAACAATATAGCACCTGTCATTGAAATTATGGACAAGGGATTGAGCTGTTACCAATTGAACAATGATCACTAATAATTTGGCTTAATTGTAGTCTGTTAGTTATCATAAGAGTCTTGTCAGGATCCAATGTTTGAATGTTGGGAGAAATAAGCAGCTCACTTTGTTACAGAAATGGCACAAATGGAATGTACATACCAGGCAAAGGGTCAGACCCCTCACATTTTTTCCCATCACCTTGATATGTTAAGAAAAGGGAAAGCAAGCTTCATATTCCTGGTTCTATGGGAAACTATGAACTGTGTAAATCCCATGCATGTGTCACGGAGTCTAGGATCAGAGGGAAGCTCCCATCTATCTCCGTCCTGCTTGTCATTCCTTGGACTATACCCTGAACACAATTCATCAGCCAGAAATCCTGACTCAATATTTTCAATTGAGGTGATGTCCAGTGACCAAATGGTTGGCTGGTTGCTCCTCAGGCTTTCCTGGGACAATATTCTGACCTCACTATACAGCAAATGAACACAGAAACTAATTTCTTGCATCAAAAGCAGTAATGCTGAAGTAATAGAAATTAATTGAAAATGGAAAAAAAAAATTTTGTGGTGAAAACACAAAATAGTTTATAAACCAACTGAACTATACATAAAGTTGCACTTTGATTGCTCTTCTATGGTTATGCTGAAATCTGAAAAGCAAAAGCCAAAAAAACTAGCAGCAGCAACAACAATCCCCTTAGAACTGCAGTGAATTAAGAGCAGATTAAGGGCATGTTTTGTTACCATACCTCCTAAACTTTGCAGGTTTTCATTTCAAAAATAGCTATGATAGATGAGGCTGTAAGGTGTGGAAATTATGCACAAACACAAATATTTCTAGCTGTCTAAATGTTTCAAATCATTTTTGGTGCTCTGTGTAAATTATGTGAGATTTTAGTGTTGTTGCAGCTAATGTATCATGTGCCTGGTTGGTATCTTTTCTGGTGGAGAAGCCTAAGTAAAAAAAAACCAAACACCCAGTTCATCACCAGTAATGTCAGCATAATCATTACAATCACATTTGTTATTAAGTATTTTCTAAAAATATTAACTCCCTCCCCTCCCCCCCAGTTTAACTTCTAAAGTACAGAGATTTTAGTTGAAAACATGGACTCATTAAAGTAAATAAAAGTTTTGGTTTTGCAGTCTGTGAGTCAAATATGATTTCAATATCCTTCTATATTTCTGTATAGCACCTAGCAAAGTAGAGATTGTACCATTTAGTACTGAGATTACTTTAATATTCTTGCAGTTCTTGGGAATCTTACATAACCTGCAAGATGAGAAACTTAGTCTGCATTTTCTTATTTTCCAATGCAGTAAGCAGCACTATTGATGCTATTTCCAATCTTCTGTGTCATTAATAAATATGCCAAGATATGTCCATGAATTATGCCCCTTTAATAAGGTAACGGAACTCCTAGAATCTAGAGCTTGATTTTTTTAAAAATCTGAGTTGTTCAGGTGCCAATACGAATGTGCTGATCATATACATAATTAATGTTGATTAATTATGATTTAACAATTTATTATTTCATTTTTGCTATTATCAACTTTTTTTATCTACCCTTAATATCTCACCCATCTCTTGTGATTCCATAGGCAAAATATTTGATATTCTGATTGCTTATGAAAGTTAAGGCTGTGGTACAAGCTGGTACAGAAATGTCATGCTCTGAAGCTAAAATACCTGTCAATGCCCCTGAAGAAGAGCTTCATATGAACGTCTTTGGTAGCATCAGAGGAAATGGGCCATTGTTTCACGGCAAATAGCACATACTCATATTTGGAACACAGTTTCTGATTGCCTGTTCTTTAAAAGAACAGCAAGATTCTCATTGATTTCGGTAGCCTTTGACCTGAACCCAATGTCAGCTCTCTTGGGACCAGCCTTTGTTAAAATGATTGTGGTCAGTACCTTCTGTTTACTTTTTTTGGCCCTGCTTGCAAATTCAGAACATGTAAGAACTAACTGTAGCAAACAAGGTTTGGTTTAAACTTTAGTCATAGCTGCAAAAACCAGAGTAATATACCTGTTTTCAGTCTTTTTTTTAATCCACATTTTTCTACCTGTGCAGGAACTACAGATGATCTAATGAACAAAGCATTTAATAATAGCTGTACTAAAAATAAAACACTTCAAATGAATGGTTTTGTGTAGCAGCATTAGAAATTGTTCCACTTGTTTGAAGGAATAAGATATGAAGAATTGATTGAGTAACCAATTTAATAATGAAGAGAATTTAGAATACAGAGAGATTAGTTGAGAGCCTTGGGACACAATTCACTGAAGTTTTATATGCTGCCTATACTCAAACAGGGAAATTTTGATATAAAAGTGATTTACAGGTAATAGCTGTGCACGGTCTTTTATCATATTAATAAAATCTTTAACTAGTCTTTGAAAATTCTAAAGCCTTGTGTGTTCAGTTCAGGTGCACAGATCAGAAAGAACTGCTGGCTGGCAGATGTGCAGATACATTATCAGAAAATGTATTTTCAGCTTAAGCAGTATAATCTAATTCATTCTAACGTGATATTTCAAGTTTATTATAGTATAATTGAATACAGACGAATACAACGCACTATACAGTAGACAAAATGAGGTGAAAGTGTACAGCTTAAAGGTGACCAGGTTAGGCCCATTAGATTGCTGAATGTTGCTGGTTAAATTGGCAGATGATTTAAACAACCCAAAACTGTAAACAAAAGGCTGTACTTTTCCTTTTAAAGACTACCTTTTTTAAGGGGCTTTACTTTATGAAACTGCACTAAACTTATTTAAAATTATATTGTCCTTGCACATTACTGTAAAAGTTCTCACTTTAGTAATTGGTACGGTAAATCTTTCTCTTCTGCTTCCACTAAAATAGGCAACAACCTTTTACCCGGACATAGTATTTAGCAGATCAAATTTCAAATAGCTCTATGTATATATATGTATCTGTTTGTCTGTACAAACTTCTCTATATAAATCTTAGAATTAAGTGTCACATGAATTTAGTGTTTCACTTTTCTATGTTAAATCACCTTTGAAATGTTGGTGGTATAGCAGTTATTTATATTTTTAATTCACCCCAGTGGCAGAAGTCTTTAAGACTCTCCTGATTACCGTTTGTTTAACGGTATAGATTTTAGTTTGCTCCCCCCAGTCCTGCTTTGCTATTATGTCTTCTTGTTATAGGCTGTTTCAGCAGGTGCCTATCCATTTGCCACCTGCCCTGGTGCAGTGAATGATTATGCAATTTAGTTAATGCATTTTAATTATTTAGGTGACATTTTACCTTGTATGGTTAGGCTGAATATGTAAATTGACTGGAGTCTTTAGTTAAAAAGAACGACAGTTTTTTGTCTGAGGAAGTGCACAGTCCGTGACCAAAAATAATGAATAAGTAATCAAACATAAAAATAAGGCAAAAGTTCTGTTTAATCTCATGCCCATGGCCATTTTTATACCTCCTCTTTTTATTTATTCATTGATTTATAATCATTATGTGTATACTATAGTAGTTGATGCACTTAGTAGACAGGCTGTGTTTGTATCTTTCTACATCAATACCCAAAGCATATTACAGTAACAGCGTGATATGCTGCCAGTTCACAAGGTCAGGAATGATTTTTCAAGACCAGTAATACAGCCTAAAAAGTGACCAAGGCTTGTCTCCTTTACATTGTAAAATTGTTTCTCACCTGAGGATGCTGTTGATCGATTTACTAAATGTATTGTGCATTACAATGAGACAGGTTAAGTGAGTTAAAAATACTTCTGTAGCAAATTATAAAAGTCTAGCTGTAATCAACAAACCCCCAAGTCCCTTCCATGCTCATTCATTTGCACAAAGTACCTTCAACTTAACAAAAAAAAAAAAACCACTAACAAATCCAGTTCTCATTACCCTTTCTTAAATATACAAATCACAATTCTTTCTAATTTTGAATTTAAAATACGTAATATGGTACAAAAAAAACCTCTACCAAAAATAAATTCAATTAGCACAAACACTCCTTCTATCATCTGATTTACTGTATTTCCCTGTTCTTCATATTGGCAGTTATCTCCCAGCAGTACTAACAGCAGCAGCAGCAATAACACCATGAAGTCAGTAGATGGCTGTAGAAAAGTATGTTGAACACTCTTGTGTTAGCGTAATAAGATTGGGAAAGGCCTTGACCTGACGGGATGCGGCTTTTATCTGAAGTACATTTAAAGAGATAAAGGAGAAGCAGGGTGCAGTACATGTTCCTTTCTTTTCTGTAGGAGCTTTGCTTTGAGTTTAAAAATTTCTCAAATGCAGGATTTGTGAACTGGGTCCTTTAGCAAGGAGAGGTAATGGCTTGAGTGCCCCGGGGGTCCCCTCCTTTTCTCTGTGTATTTTTCCCCCCCCCCCCCCCCCCCCCAAGACGTCTTAGAAATCCTCCTATAAATTCCTACAGAGGGGGCGTCTGTAGATCCCATAATAACAATCAGGAAGTGGTATATTCCCATTTATTTATTTATTATTACTATTTTTTCCTTTTTTTTTGCTTTCTCTCCAATGTAGTTGGCTGCCTTTAGTGCACGGACCTGCTCATTAAATAGATACACCAAGAATTGTTACCTAAGCAAGCCTGACAGTAAAGAAAGGACAGACTGAGTTAGGGAGAAAAAGGGAAGGAAAAAAGACAGCCTGAAGCAAGTCACTTCACACGCAGAAAGAGCCACTGAACGAATGCTATTCTCATAAACAAACCAAAAAAAATACCTTGTATAAGAAGAGAACTGTGAGGACTTGACAGAAAAAGGCAAGATTTTCTACCCACTGTTTTCAGTTTTCCTTCCAGACATACTTGGTGAAGTAAGGAGACTTCTGTTGCTGACAGAGCCCTTGATTTCTTTCAAGATGATGATGTATTTGTGGGTAGGTAGTGTCTCTCTCCATGTCAATCTTTTATTAATAAATTGACTTTGGGACTGTAGATTTTAGCCTATAGTTACAGCATGTTTTCTAATATATGAAGGTGTGTATGCTGCAGGATAGCTTAGCGTAGCTAGTGTGCAGTACATGTGCTTGCATTTCCAATGGGAGTTTAAACAAACTGGTTCATTAACATTAAGCTGCAGTTTATTTTCAGGTTTTGTAGGATGTGGCATAGTGCACTGCTTGCTTTTCGTTGCCTTAGAAAATGCTACAATTGTATCTGTAAGATTCACTGTGTGGTTCAGTCATAAAACGAATGCTGCATCACTTGTGGCTGTTAAGTACTTGCTTTCTTTGTAAGAAATAGTCTTAATGTGATTAAAACTTCTAATTTGTGTTGCTTGACCTAGTTGTTTTTATATTAGTTGTCACAGTCTTTATTGGCTTTTGAAGTTTCTGGCAATTGACAACCGCAGATAAAGAAATGGATAAAATGTACTTATTCCTGTGATTTTTCTATTCAGCATTGTTCAGATTCCTTGCAGCAAAATCTGCTCACCTGAAAAATAATATTGTGCTGTGACATGTATATTGTGAATTAGGGAAGCTATTAACCTGTTAATTCAGCCAGGTTTAGATACGAAACATTTTTTCTTAAAAAAAACCCACAACAAAACAGAAATAAATCGGTGAATGAATACGCATATTAAAAAGCATTTCTGTGTTCCTCTTCAAAGCTTGTACATCTTCTAGAGAAATATTTTAAATTAATCTGATTTGACAATCTATTTATTTATTTTATTTTTACATACATTTAAATTGAGAGGCTTGCAGCTAATCTGGGCCACCTCTGCAAAACAGGCTGCATATAAGCAACATTTAAGTCTTGAGAGATATTATCAGTAAATCACTACTGCTCTTTTAAATTGCTTGTAGTTCATGCTGTAAATCTCCCTTTAAGGTTTCTTCTAATTTCTTTTGACCCTCCAATATATTGTAGTAACTTTTGTCATCTGTGCAAAAGGCACTGTATGCAGACTTTAAAGTTTCTTATTTCAGTTCTTTGACCTGTGCTATCATTTCAGGAACTCGCCAATCACTGAGCCTTATGATTTTGTCTTTTCCTGCCCCCCCCCCCCCCCGTGTTCTGTAGTACAAGTCACTTTAATTTTCACAAGCAAGTATCTGTGCATCGAACAGCAGCACCGATTGTCGCTTATTTTTAACCCTTACCATGATTCTTTATTGAAGCTGTATCTTTGCTAATGCAAGGATTAATTTCCTTCTATTTTTAGATTTATAAATCAGATCACTTAACTGCATTAGTCTATTTTTCATTCAACACTCATATTCTTCTGTTGTAGTTAACATCATGCAAAAGAGATACACAGTAAATATTTGAGGATAAACCCTTTTTTCTGAGATGCAGAATAAGGTGAAAGGACATGTATTATTCTATTTCTTCGTGGCACTAGCTGAAAAGGTTTAAAAGCTAGGGACTCTTCCCCCACCCCCTTACCCAAGCCTATGAATCTTTTTAAATTGGAAAATTAAGGAACTACATATTTTTACAGGTAGCTATGCAGATTTCTATTAACTTCGGTGTGTTGTATTTTATTTATGAACTTTTCTAGTTATGCCGTATATATATATATATGCTTTAAGCAAAAAATACAGTCAGCAGTTTCTGATGGTACCACTTCCTGGTTTCCAAAGCTTCTAGTAATTAATATTTGATATTTAAAAGTCTATTCCTTCCATTTCTGTCCTTTTTACTTATATTTCATTATGTTTCATTTTGGGGTTTGTTTGTTTGTTTTTATTAGCACAATTCATTAAACAGGAGAATGCCTGTCTCTTTTTTTGGCACTACTACACCTAGGTATTAAGCATTCTTTCCACTTTTAATTTAACTTTCCTAGTCTAAATGATTTGGATAAAATCTCAAAATAACATTAGTGGGAAGAAGTAGAGAATGAACTTTTTTTTTTATTGTAGCAGAACATTATTAGTTTCTGTTGTTCTGGAAATAAAGATGAGTTGTATTCATAGAAAACTTATTTTTAAACTGTGTACATTAAGTGCACGTGTGTATGTAGCTGCATGCAAAAGATGCAGTATGTAAACAAGAGGCTTTTAACATATGCAGGTGCAATGTATAAACTCACAGCAGCTTTTGAAATGCTTTCTCCTGGCACCACATCAATATTTCATATAATTATACAAAGGCTCCTCAGCAATATTATTAAAATTTAAAGTAGCCAACTTCTGTGAAAGTGTAGTCTTCCCTTTTTTAAAAGGTGTAAAATAAATTTATTTCCTTTCATTGATAGATTTTTTTCATACTATTCACTCCTTTCTGTGGCAGTGCTTACCTATTTTTTCATTCCATGTATAATGTAGAAATACTTCTCAATATTTACAAAGAAGAAGAAAATTGCCATTTCTTTGCATTTTATAATGTCTTACTAACTAGTATCCTGTAACAGTTTGTTTTTTTTTAAATTCTACTGCTGATGATGTCAAGTTCCTTTTATGGCAAGCAAACTGTGAACATGTTCAGCTAACTAAATCAAAACATTCTGCAGGAATGCCGTGTACAGCCAGTAATTCAGTCTGTTGAATGGAACAGTCTTGATTAGTTGTTGGTTTTAAATACTTATTTCAAGATTTCAGAAAGTAAAGAAAGATTTTAGTACTGTTAGACCCTGTCAGAGGAAATCTATCATTTATTGACAGCCCAGGCAATTCAGTGATGCTTATATTCTCCTCCTCCCCTAGAAAAAGAGGAGGACTTTTTCTGGTCTGGTATTTTTATGTACCAACACCTGTGCTGTAGGAATCAGAGTTCATCAATATCCAATTTCATATTGACCAATAAACTCTGAGGACTTTCAAGTATTACTGATTCAAGGACTACAGCTAAATCCTGAAGTCAAAAGGACCTATATCCTATCTAACTTTAAAGGGTATAGACCCTTTTATATCCCGATCCTGCTCCAGTATAATACACCTTTCTCTCCAGCACAAGATTGTTGCAGTGATGATGCAGGGTGCTCTTGATTGCTGCAGATTATCCTTCACATTTTGTAGCGCAACTCACCTCCCAAAAGATGTTGTGGTTTTCCCAGAATGTGACAAGTAAGTGAAAATTTTTTCAGTTAGGGGGCTGTAAAGTTGCAGACTTCTGCTTACCTTGGAAATAGAAGCACAACTATCAGTGGGTGAAATGAATATTGATGGTTGAAAGCTAAGACTGCTCAGAATCTTTCATGGAATCCACACTTTTCCAAACCTCCTTTTTCTGTATAGTATTCCTCCTATTCTTTTTCGTATGTTGAAAAATAAACAGTTTGTCTACTTGACAACAGAAGCAACTGCTTGTTTCCCAAGCAAACAGTTCCATGATTGCTTTTTTTTCCATTTAGTAGTTCAGACTGGACTATTTTGAGTTCTCGAAGACCTCATGTTCAACTTGCATATTCTGACTTAGAAGATGAAAGTTTAAAGCTACTGCATCTCATGAAAAAGTTAGCCATACACAATTAAATATTGTTGTAAGAAAAACTGGAACAAAATCATTGGTAAATGCATTTTAAAATATACAAATTATTGGTTTTCCATCTTTTGTTACATGCTGTGAAAATGCTGAACTAAAATTACCTTAATATACCATAATAAAATTTCATACATTTTATAAACATCTAATTAATGCCTGCTTACTCAGAGATGTGCTTCATTCCTGTCAGTCTGCTGTTCTTTCTGCTAAAAGGGAATGAGTTTTCAGAAACTTTGCATATATTTAGCAGAAATTTTCAGTAGCAGCTTCAGAATAGTACTTGATCGAATAAGGCAGAAAGCATGTCAGCAAATGAAATTTGGTTTTGCCCAAAACAAGAGTAGGCAGATACAGAGAAGCAAATTGAAAAAAATTTGTATGCAATAGCAACAAGATAATTTCTTCTGGCAATAGAACATTATTTTGACAACTCTGAAGAATAAAGCTTTTGGGTCCAGTAGAGAGAAATGTGTGTTATACTTCCCTGCATTAGCAAAACATACCTCAGATGAACATTCGGGGAGAAGACTGGAGGAACAGAGAGTAATGGAAAGACTGTATCAGAAATTTAATCTGGATGAATATATAGGAATTTCAACTACTTTATGGTAGCGTTTCTGGTGCTTTTGTCAGTAAGCTTCTCCTGTT
Source organism: Haliaeetus leucocephalus (assembly GCF_000737465.1). Taxonomy (NCBI): domain Eukaryota; kingdom Metazoa; phylum Chordata; class Aves; order Accipitriformes; family Accipitridae; genus Haliaeetus; species Haliaeetus leucocephalus. The sequence goes on from NW_010973072.1 coordinate 2,105,965, forward strand.
TAGAGATATCTTAATACACATACAGGAGTCTGTGTCAGTTCACATATTCAAAGGCAGATGGTATTTCATTCAGCTGAACAAGTCTTACTGGTTCTTATGCACTACCAAATACATGCAGGCATAGAGTATGCCTTTCTTCTGAATTAGGGAAGTGTGTAATTTCAAACTTAGCCAGTGCTCTTTGCGTACTAAGGGCTACAGGACAAGTTTGTAAGTGAAGCAGTACAAAGGCTTTTTATCTAAAGGAAATGAGAACCCTAAACGGATGTGAAGACTACTAAAAAGACAAAATAAACAAAATCTTAGGATTTTTAAAAATTGAGTAAGGAGCTAGAATATCCTTTGGGCAATACAATTCTTCTCATAATTTTTGAGTAACTTTATTTACGATGCATTTTGCAGCATTGACATTGTGTGCATTAAGCAAGGTATTTCTCTCTTAATGAGGGCTTCCCAATAACATCGTAGACTAAGACAAAAATCTACTTCTCACTGTGTTTAAAGAGCTACGGACAGCTGAGATACGATATGAACTAAATAGAAAGACTAAATGCATATTTTGAAAACATTGCCAGTGGAACACTTCAGTATAGATTTTGTTGCATAGAATTATTGAGTAATCAAAATATTTAGATCCTTTTAGTTAAGAAAAATCAAACATATTAGCTGAAAAGCTGCAGGTACCTTCAGTCAAAATGATCCTCATGCTGCTTTCCACTGAGACCTTGAATAAAACATGTAGCTTCATACTCTGTATCTGACTGCCTGACCGCTGATGTTGAATAAATATGTACCTTTTATTATTAACACAGAAAAATACAAAATGATTTAATAATAGAGTATGCTGATAAGAATATTAAGGATCTTCAAGGGTATCTGACTCAATAAACCTGAATAATGAAGTATTACAATTTATAAATCTGCAATCTTGATGGCTGAAATGAAGGGACTGATAGAGATGTTGAATGAAAACAGGATTACAATTAGTTAAGGTAGAATCTAAGACAATTCTCAATAGGTTATCTTTTTGTATCTATTGATATATACACATAAGTTGGTTTAAAAATCATATGGATAATATTTCATTTTGGAATGACAAGCTAAAAATCACAATAGCATGCAAAGCATAAAAAGATTCTGCAAAATCACCTTTTTTAGTATGCAGAAGAGAAATGAAATAGAAGGGAAAGGTAATTTCAATTTAGAATATGTGACAGAGATTTTTGTTCATCCAATACATTCAGTCTTGAAGGTTTTTTTTTGCCCTGCTACAGTATTTTGTAAAACAACATCCTGTTATTTATACAGGGTAACAATATGAACAAGAGAACAAAATCAGTATTATGCTCCATTATATCTAGTGTTGCATAATGGTGGCTTAAGCAAGCAAGGCAGTTTTAGTTGATAACAATAACATGCATCCCTTTAGACACAAACACACATGTAAGTGCTAACGTGTGATGAAATTTAGTTTAAGTAGGATATTAAGAATGTATGTATTGTTATTAATTCTTTCAGCAGAATTCGTGCATTTTGTGTAAAGCTATAGGACAGACACTCTGTTCTTTTCTGAAGTTGCATTACATATTCTATATAATTTAATTACCCAACCTATTTCCCCCTCCACTTTAGCAAGAAGTTACATTTGTCCAATTAACCTTATCTTCCTCTTGTCCCTCTTAATAGCATTGGTTTCCATCACAGCTTTGAATGAACTGTGTGGATGTCTTTTTATCAGTCCGAGGATGTTTATGTGAGGAAGGAATTGAACAAAGACTGCGTGAAATGTGGCTGGGTGAGCAAGCTAGAGTTCTATTGTCCTGCTACAATTATCTCTTAGTGGAAATCCTTTCTAAATACTATTTCTGTGACAATCTGGGGAGTTTGTATGCTACTACATCTACAATTGTAGAATCTTAGCTACTGTTTGAATGGTCTTGGTTGATGAGTCAGAAGGATGACCATGCCCTGAAGACTTTTCTGGGCAGTTGAAGAACCTCATTCATGTCTTGAGATTAATTTCTTGACTGGTTGCTTTTGGGTATTCATTCCAGTGAAGTATGCCTATTTGGGAAGCTTAACAAGACTGTGATAGTCCCTAAGCCAAGATTTTGCTTATGGCTTCTCATTCATATGTACAAACACCTTTAGACTTGATTTACCTTGTATAACTAGTTGGACTGTCTCACAGTTTAATCAACAAAAGGGGATGTTTAGTAATGGAAGTCTAGGTGTCTGTTCACATCTTCATTAGATCTTGATCTTTTTCTGTCTTTCCATATTGGCTTCCTGTTTCCCTTCTGCTCCTGGATTGATATTCCTTCCTTGCCAAACAGATGAATCTGTGTTTAGATCCTTCTAGTAGCTTAGTATGGAAATACACCTGTTCTTACTGCAGTCAAAAAACTGAAGTCCAACATATCTGCAGAAGTGACTGCCTTCCACATATGAATATAATACACTATATATTCTTTCTTCTCCAGAATTATAATTGTGCCATGGGTTGGCCCCATCTGCTCGCTCGCTCCCTGCCTCAGTGGGACAGGGAGGGAGGAGAAAATAGGAACAACAGGAGTGAGAAAGCTTGTGAGTCAGCATAAAGACAGGGAGATCACTTACTGATTACTGTCACAGACAAAACAGGCTTGCCTTGGAGGAAATGAAATTGTTTATTGCTGATTATAATTTCTGCCAATTAAATTTGCCAATATAATTTCAGATTCAGATAGTGGGAAACAATGACAACCACTCCTCTTGTTACCACCACAAGTTAAACCCACTTCCTGCAGTGAGGCGATGGGTGGCATGAAGGGATTGCAGTCACGACATAGCAGTTTCTCTCTGCAGCTCCTTCCTTCTCACTCTTTTCCTGTGCTCCAGCGTGGGTTCCTCTGCGGGCTGCAGTCCCCTTGGGGGTGTGCTTGCTCCACCATGGAGCACCTCCTCCTCCTCTGACCTTGGTGTTTCCTCTGCTCTTTCTCTTTTCATTTCCTCCTCCTCTCTCCTTCCAACATTTCTGCCCTTTCTCTACCTATGTTTTCACAGCTGCATCACCAAACTGGCTGATGGGCTTGGCTGTGGCCTGCGGTGGGTCCATTGCCAAGCTGTCTGGAGCCAGCTGTGTCCGGCACAGGGGCAGCCTCTGTCCTCGTCCCACAGAGGCCACCCTGGCAGTCCCCTAACTACCAAAACCTTGCCACCTACACCCAATACAGATTTTAAATCAGCTATATGTGTTAGGCTGAGTCTGATTATTGACATTTCAAGTTTTCGTCAGAGATTGTTCTGTGTTTGTTGACTATCTTGGCCTTGTATTCGATAAGTAGTCTTTTGTAAATTTAATTTTTGTGGTGTATATATAATACAGTGAAGTACTTTTTTTATAGAGGAAAAGATGATATATATTTCAATTTTACTTTTCAGGTAGCTTCTCAAACATAATTACAGGAATTCAAGGAAGAATAAAATGTGACAACATATTTATGAATCACGAGATTTAACAGAGACCGAAGTAGATATTATTACTGATGTGCTTACTGCTTCATTAAATTCCCCTTAAGGTTTGCAGCATGGATATGGATCATTTGCAATAATAATTATGCAGTGATCGATTGATTGTGTCTGACATTGTACTTGTCACCTTGAAATGCAAAACCCATTCATTTTTGACTGCGTGAACATTTTTCTCTAAAGTTAGGCACCAGCATGCTATGGTTTATTTTATAGGGGAGTGCATTTTATAAAGTTGGGAACTTAACATTAATCTTTACCTACAAATGAAGTATCACTTGTCATTTTACAAAAATGAAAATTGCCTAACCAGCAATGTTTTGAGATTAGAAAACACGGTCTAATTTCAAAAAGATTCTTCAAATTAGAATGTATGTATTTCTATTGATTCATGCATGTGTATTATAAGCATTAGTTTTTTGATAGGTCTGTGTTTGAGATACAGCATAATAAGCATACTTGATAAAATTTCAAGCTTGAGATCTCTGCTTTTAAAACTGGTGTGTGTTCTTTGGAAATTCTGTCTCCCTTTCTTACTGAGACTTTGATTCACAGCAGTATTAGTTAATTGGAAATTCAGTATAAAATGCTTTGACTTTAGTCATTCTTTGAGTTAAATACTGTACATTTCATGTTTTGAGTGGTCTAATCATCATGACAATTTAATCTTACTTTTATTAAGAATGTTCATAGTAATGAATGAAACACTATCCTTTATCTTGTTTGTTTGGGCTTTCAGAATGTTGAACAAAATGTTTCTATTGAAATTCCAGTGAAATTGCTAGTTAGTGGCTGCAGTTAAAGTTAAGTGCATCTATGCTTTCCAAACTGAGGTAAAAACAACAGTCAAAGGAAACGTTGCATTCGTAGGTACTCTACTTGGAGCTTTTGAAGAGCATCCATTGTTACGGAATAGGAAGTGAAGACCAGACCTATGTTTGGTGAGATGTGGTTTGATTCAAAAGTGACTTTTCCAAAGGTAAAAGCAGAATTGAGATTATATCAGACCAAATATTTATAATTACTTTTATTCAAAGGTCTATTTCTTTTGTGGTTTTGTTTGTTTTAATCAGTATTTTGAAAACATATATATGTTTCCCTTATTCAAAAAGCAAATTTTAAAACTGTTCACATTCTTTACAGTGAAATGTTCTCTGTAGGTAATTTTTAGGGTGGGCATAGGTAAGTGTATACATTTTGAGTATGGGAATATTTAATATATTTGTGCTCATACAATCAATTTGAAGAGTAACTTGCAACCAATTTGAAGAGTAACTGCAGTGGTAATGCTGCTAATATTAAAGTGGCAAAGTTAATTGTACTGTTGGCTTCAAAATTAGTAAACTGTGTAGTTCTTACCACAGCATGCATACTGAACAAAGCTTACAAAACTGCTTTAAACTGTGACATAAGCAAAAAATTCAAAAATTTTTAAAGCAACTGTTTTTGTCAGCATACATGTAAGATAACTGCAATACCTAATCTGAAAAAAAAGACTGTTACTGATTGTGCCTTACTGTTTTCAGCAGTTGCGCTGTTTTAGCTTGCAACTATTTCGGAAAATATCCCAGGTCAATGGTATTAAGTTCTAGAAGAATCCCAGATAAATTGCACCATGTGGGCCCATACCCAATGTATCACATTCTTCTGAATGAATTTGTTATTGTCATATAATACTGCTTTATTCTTTTCAGGTATTCGATTCTGACATCAACGTACATAGCCATTACAAACTCCTAATTTTCCATGCAAAGCCCAGTTATACTTTTTTACATACCTCTTATGTTCATTATCCAGTGGAAATGGTGAGAGAACTGAGGTAACTTCCTCTTGTGAAGTAACAGTTACAAGGGCCATGATTATTTTTTCCAGTTGTACCTGCATACTCCGATCTTGGTTGTGATATCTGGTAAATAGTACATCCCAATAACAACAGGAACAATGTAGGAGGAAGGATAAAACAAGATATGTCACTGAAAGGGAAGGAAAATGAAGGAGAGAGAGGTCAAGAGGCTGAGATGAAAGGAGTATATTTAACATCGGAACAGTCAATGCCCTTTTGAGTTAAATATGAAGAAATCATGTCCTGACATCACTAAGGTTCTACTCTTAAAGCAACTCACAGGGTGAACTTCATTTTTTGTCTTCATGTATTTCAACATCTGAGGGCAGCATGAAACATACAACAATGGGAAACGAAATCTTTAAGCATTTGTTTCTACCTAGAGTAACTTGGTAATGATGCTTATAATAATGCCATGACTTTGCAATGCTTTGGTTGACACATGTAGATGTCTAAGGCACCACTCTCTGAAATAGGAAAAATTAATTCCAACAGACAGTGTTGGTAAAAAAAACTTTAGTTTTTTAGGGTGATAGTGGCTGTGAAAGGCAATTAAAAAATTTGCTTTAGAGAAGTATGTAATTTACTCTCCTGGTGTTACTTTACCTGCAGTTCTTTGAATTGGATCGTTAAGAGTCAAAAGTATTTTTGTTGCAGTTTTTTTCTTCTGCAGAGTGGTAATAATATATGGTAATCTGTCTTCAAAGCCTAAGAACAGTTATGTTACTTCAGAAGTATTCAGAGACTTGGGGGTTTGTGTACCAACTTGCCCGCCTAACACTTCATAGTGTGTGACTTCCACATCTCTCCATAGTCTGCATGCATTAGCAAATCTCTTATTTTGTTCTGCCTATGTTCACTGTTGTTAATACATATTAAGATACTAAAGACTAGTCTTCTGAAAATGCAAAAAAGGAAATATAGATGGCAACTGCATACTAATGTTCATCAAGAAGGGCAGAGCCTATTGTGTTATTCACAAAAACTTTTAGTAGCTTATGCTATAGACAAAGTGGTTGGATCCTTTCCTTACAGCATTAGATGTTTATATTTACAGCTTTTGGATATTCATATTAGAACTGTATTAGAGCTAAATATACCCAGAAAAGAATCTCACACAGCAGTGATAAAACCGTGCATTATCAAAAAGAGGTGTTATGTCAGAAGAGGCATGAAAAAGCTCTACTCTGGCAATGTGTTCGATGAATCTATGGGCAACAACAGAATAATAATAATAGGATGCAAATTTTGATTTGTATATTGAATAATTCCTCCTGATAGCTAGGAAGAGTGGAAGAGTTTACTCTCAAACAAGAGAAGAAAGCTGATCTTAACAGGAAGACAAAATTACAAACACTATAGGAAAAAATATGGGGACAAATAAGGAATGTGGAATTAAGACTTGTAAAGACTAGGAGGGTAATTTAATAATACATACATAACTAGCAGGGGTAGCATAAAACATTTCATTCTATCACTCACGCATGTAAGGAATCTTGTGGTATAATGTGGTGACATATGTTATTGGCACTTATAAAAGCTCCACATGAGCTTCTGTTGCTTATTATTTACTATTAATTTGTGTATTTAGCAGTTGTTACTCTCTTTAGAAAGGTTATCATATGCTATTCATGCAAAACTACACAGTGCAACCTAAGATAACGATCCTGTTTTAAGTTAATATATGGATGTTCACAGCCTGTGAACAAATTCTTAATTTAAATTGGTTTATAAAAAGCAATTATAAACAGACAAGTCAAATTTATCTCTTAGCTATAAAACACATGCAAGTGAGCCACATTTCTGATTGGAATCTTTCCTGCCGAAGAGCAAGCCTGTTCACATCTTAGTCAGTTGGACATGGAGAAGTGAGTATTTACTCATGTTTTGCAGCACCCTTTAGCACACTAAAGATTTTTTTTTCATGACACTACTGAAGTAATACAACTACTTCAGTCGTCTTTAAGTGAAGTGACTCCAATTTACATTAGAGGTATGTCTTGTTAGGAAGTAAATTTAATAATGTTATCCCAGTCAAATAAGCTAAATATGACCAAGCAGTCTTGTTTCTATTTTTCTAAGATGCAAATTAATTAGCTGGCTAAGTATTTTAGCTTAGGTTCCCCTGTAGAAAAGTCAGCATACACAGCTTTACATATGCTAGTATGTATTTTAACCAGTCCTTTCAACCATCTTACACTGACTTAGTTCAATTCAAAAATTCAAAAACACCATTTCCCACATCAAGGCAGGTCTGTAGAATGATTATGTACCATACTATTGACTCTGTTACTGCTAGTTATTGAGTGGCTTGAATGGTATCTGAAAATGCATCGTCAAAATTAGTAGTAAGGAGAAAAGGAGGAGAGGAGAGAGTTAATAAATGACTCATGGAGAGATGATATGGTTCTGTCCTGATATTCATGGGATGAGTTGTATACAATTTGTTGTATGGGAATCTTGCTATCATATGGATTTTATACACATTAATAGCTTAGTTAATTTGGAACAGTTTCATGTGAACACCATGCTATTACTCGTCACATGAGTTCCTCTTCAACAGAACAGTCTCTAAACAGTAAAGTTTATTGCAATTTAATTGGGGCAACTATAGGAATTACAGCTATTTTGCTCAATAGTTTATCACTGAATTATGACTGTGTATTGGAAAAATTACTGGACCATAAGAAGAGCCAAGGAGTGGTAGTATAGGCTTGAGTGAAAAGAATGATTTCTTGGGGTCACATGATCACAGTATAATATGACTTAGTATGTTGTTTTCACCACTGATCATTTACTGTGAATTGCTGATTTTTGAAAACAAACATGTGGCTACCCTAAGAAAACCAGAATGTGTTGTGCAAAAGATACTTGCATGGCATAGGAGGAGCTGCCTTTTGGACACCCCATTTGAAAATCACATTGGAGGAAGCTTATCACTGATTTCTTTAAATCTCCCTCACCTCTGCTCAGGAAGCATTTCAGCTATAAAACTTAAATCCCTGTACTGGGTCTAGCTGTGACAGAGTTAATTTTCTTCATAAAAGCCATATGGTGCTGTGTTTTAGATTTGAGGCTAAAACAATGCAGGTAATGCACCTGTATTTTGGCTACTGCTGAACAGTGCTGGCACAGCATCAAGGCTTTTTCTATTTCCCACTCTGCCCCCTCACCCTCCACCCCAGTGAGTAGGCTGGAGGTGGCAAGAAACTCGGAGGGGACACAACCTGGATGCAGCTGACCCGAAATGACCAAAGGCATATTTATGCTCAGCAGTAAAAGTGGAGGGGAGGTGGTTTTAGGGTAAGTAGCTGTTGCTTGGAGACTGGCTGGTCTACTTTTGAGAGGTAGTAAGTGATTACCTTTGCAGCACTACTGGGGTACATCACTAGTTACTGGCCTCCAACTAGACTTCATGCCACTGATCACCACCCTCTAGGGCCAGTCATTCAGCCAGTTTTTTCAACCCATTTTGCTGTCTGCTCACCCAGCCCATACTGCATTAGCTTCCCTGTGAGGATCTGTTGGGAGACAGTGTTGAAAACCTTCCTGAAGTCAAGGTGGGCAATATTTACAGCTCTTCCCTCATCTACCAAGCTAGCCCTTTCATTCTAGAAAGTCATCAGATTGGTTAAGCATGACTGGAGGTTACTTAGGCATGACTGGGAATCCTCTTGGTGGATCCATGCCAACTACTCCCATTCACCTTCTTGTCCTTCATGTGCCTGGAAATGGTTCCCAGGGTTAGTTGCCCCGTCACCTTCCCAGGGATCGAGGTGAGGCTGACCAGCCTGTAGTTCCCTGGGTCCTCCTTCTTGCCCTTTTTGAAGATAGGAGTCACATTTGAAGATAGGAGTCACTGCTTTCCTCCAGTCTTCAGGCATCTCTCCTACTTGCCACGACTGTTCAGAGATTATAGAGCATGGCCTTGCAACGACATCAGCTAGCTCCCTCAGGATGCCTGGGTGCATCCCATCAGGGCCCATGGACTTCCCTATGTCCAGTTGGCTTAACCATTCTCTAACTTGATCCTCTTCCACCAAGGGTCCATCTTCCTTGCTCCAGACTTTCCCTGCAGCTTCTGGGGCCTGGGATTCCTGAAGACTGGTCTTACTAGCGAAGAAGGCATTCAGTACCTCAGTCTTCTCCACGTCCTGTGTCACCAGGGCCCCTGCGCCATTCAGCGGTGGGCCCACACTTTCCCTAGTCTTCCTTTTGCCGCTTGATACTTACAGAAGCCCTTCTTGTTGCCTTTGACATCCCTTGCCAGATTCAACTCCAGGCGGGCTTTGCCTTTCCTAACTACATCTCTGCATGCCTGCACAGTGGCTCTATATTATTCCCAGGTTACCTGTCCCTGCATTCACCTTCTCTACGTTTCCTTTTTGTGCTTGAGTTTTGCCAGAAGCACCTTGCTCATCCATGCCAGCCTTTTTTTAATTACTTCCTGTACATTGGGATGGATCACTCTTGAGCTTGGAGGAGGTGATTCTTGAACCCTCTTCCCTCCATGGCCTATTCCCATGGGACTCTTCCAAGCATATTCTTCTTCTCTGGAAGAGGCCAAAGTCTGCTTTCCTGATGTCCAGGGTGTTTTTTATGCTGCTGTCTCTTTTCAGGATCCTGAACTCTGCCATCTCCCCTGGCCTCTTGGGGAGGGCCCAGGTGCTCCTTGCATCCTGGGACTTGGAGGGCTGCATCCACCATCCAAAACTCCCTGGGTTGAAGCCTGTGCCCTGGTGGGGACAGCAGCTCCAACACCTTCTGGGGAATGTGGCCTGCGGCATGTCATATCTGAGAATCTTTAGGCCAGACTCTACTCATTATCATTGATCATCTGCTTACATTCTACCTCAATTTCCATTTATACAGCACAAAGAGGAGCACCAAATTAAGGTTTCTAAAATACCTGTCCTTTTTTTGTTCTGATTCCCCTTATTGTCTAGTATTTCAAGCTATTACATATGAAAGCTTCTCGTTAATTGAAACTTCTTTGTTGTTTTTTTTTTTTAGTGCGCTGCTGTGGTTTTCCGGAGACACTTTGCCATGTTTTGAAATGCTGTTAGAAAGAGATGCAAGCAGAAAAAGGAAATCTAAAAATAAAATCAAGTTAAATTAGATTTAAGATAATAATTTTTGTGTGTGTGTGTTAGGAGTTAATTCTTTAATTCTCTGAACTTGGAGAAGGAGAAATGAGTTTGTAAAGCAAATATCATCAATCTAGTCAGTACTGATGCAGTTTTTTCCAGATAATTGCAGGAACTAGCAACAAGAACGTTCCCAACCAGCATCACTGGGCTAGCAGGGCTGCCAGTCCAGACACTCAAAACAGCATGAGCTCGTCCCTTCAAAACAGCAAATTTCTAGAAGGGTGTTCTTTCTATTCTAGGTTGTGAATCTTCAGTGTTTGCAGTGGATGGTGCTAATATTTAATGTAAAAGCTGATACTAAAGCACCTAATAATCCTGGGGGCTTAAGTAACATACTGCTACTTCTAGGACTATTATTACAGGTTTTCAGTGCTGGGTGAAGCACAGATGTCAATCACTCAGCTAACAAAATTCTAAGCAATTCTGAGTTTTTAACACTCTCTGAACAATGTTTGTAAACTATTACTGAACATAGTGACAGTGTTGCTTCTCATAGCTGTCCACCCTGTTCAGGAAGCTCATTGTGAATCATCAGAAGTCTGTTAATGTTCTTCAATGGTGCAATATTGGAAGGGTGATGGTGAAGGCATATGTAGTCATCAGGAAGCCTGAATACTAGAAAGATCATTACAGGCTATTATAGTGGCTTCTAGAGAACTCAGGAGCAATGGCAAATACTGTCCATTTGCCACATAAACTCTCTTGGCAAAAGGCACTCTTAAGTTATGGTAGTCATTTAAGCCTTGGAATCTATGATTCCATCTCACAAGCAGGTTTCCCTCATGTTCTCCCTGATAAGGAGAAAACCTAGAATATACAGAGTCTGCAGGGTTGTAGAACTGCATACCATCAGTATCCTGATGAAAGGAAATCTAAAATCCCATCACCCAAGTACTGCTTCAAAAAGTGAGAATCAAAGAACATAATCTTGTGCAGTCTTGCAGGTGAGTCATGGGAGAGTAAGAAGAAAATCTTCCTTGACAATTGGGAAAAGAATGGATCAATCTATCAAGTTTAAGATCAAAACAATACAGGATGCCTTTGTTTTGCTCTGATAAAATATACATCGAATCTTTACCTTATTAGATAGCAAACCAATTCTTCCACCCTCCTTGTAGTCATTTTCTTTTCAAATGTTCAGATTCTGCTAGGTGATTATTTGCGTCCTTTTCAGTTTCTCAGAGGTCTCCCCAGTGTTTCCAGTTCAACATGATGATTCTATTATTTTGGAATTCATATCCAGTTTCTTTGTCAGGATGCCAAACTTCTTCCTGAGAAGCTCAGGTCACAGATAGGGAAAAATCGTTTTGAATTGGTTACATCCTTGATGAATCTAAATGAAATGTATTGTAATGTAGTGTAATTAAAGGTTGGAATTAAAGCATATAAAGTTTGTGGAATTTCTTACATGTTTCAAAGAACTCTTGCAAGTAATAGAGATAGCTTTTCCAAAATTCAAAATGCAAAGTGCTTAAAATGGATAGTGAAATGTGAATAAAGCCACGTGAATAAAGGAATTCTTTGTAATAAAGTATTGTGTTTTTTCCTTTGTAGATTAGAACACAGTTTAGAATAATGTTTTTTATATTCAGTAATACATCTAGATTCACTATTATAATTCTTAACTTACATGTAGTACTCCATGAAAATAAATAATTCATTACCAAGTGTCAGAATTATGAGCTAATGAACATTTCATCAATGAAAGGAGTAGTGCCATTAGCTCTACTCATAGAACTGTGAAGAGTATTGTTCCTCACTACTTGTGGAATTTCCACAATGGAACTGAATAGACGGGCTTATTAACAGTTAAATGTTGGGTTTGAATGAAAGGAGTCCAATTTATGATGAGATTGCAGAAGACAAAGAAAATTCCATAAAGTCAGTTCAGGGACCTATGTGGTCTCTGGATGTGAAGAGCATTTTTCAGTCCAATTAGTAAAGTAGTATCTGATCTCTTTTCAGTGACAAGGAAGAACTCTGGCAGTGTATGAGACTATGAGATGTTTGAGTGTCAGCTTATGTTAAATGGTTTATCTTTCTAGGAAAGAGTTTGCAACTAAAGCACCAGCGGTCTAATTCCAAAAGCACAATACTTCCAAGTTTAAATATTTAATGCTTGTTTTTCAGCATTCACTCTGCTTATTTGTTTGCTTACAGCCAGTTAATGTTGCAGTAAGTTTCTAAGAAGGATTGAGGGGAAAAATATGTGGGGGGAAAAAGCAGACACAAAAATTCAGGCTTTCCAGCAGAAAGTTGGCCTTCTAACTCCAAATCGAAGTGCCAGGTAGCAATATTTTTGGCCTGCTGTCTCTTATGAGACAGGTGTACAAGACATTTGATAATATAAAGCATCTAGCTAAACTGTATAATGATTGACTTGGACACTATAGTATCCATCATGGTTGTTAGGGCAAAAATATCTATACCAATGAAATATCCAAAGTGAAAGACTGCAGACTATCAGGCCCTTCCTAGAGAACAGAACTAAATTGTATGATTTATCCTTAAAAAACCAAACCAAACAAAAAACCCGTTAAACCGGGGGTTAAGTCTTTCCTTTCATTTGGAGATTTTCCTTTACATTTGGAATGTTACACAAATGTGTCAATAGCATTATCCTTCTATCTTCCCAACCAGGGGTATACTGCACATTAAAGATGGAGGTTTCCAGAGAGAAAGTTATAGGAATCGTCCCTGGAGTTTTTGCATGAGGATAGATAGTTCTGGCTAGAGATCGACTGTGAGCTATTTTGAATGGCAACTGTTGTGGTTTAATAGTTGCACAATTAGACCACAGAAGTAAAAAACTGCAGAACTGTCAGGAAGCAAAGTCATTTAGAAAAGGTCTCATGATCCACTTCCCAAAAGGTAGGAAAGTGCCATTCCCTAAAATAACAGATATCAATGCAGAATTTGTCTTTACTCAAAGCCTTGTAGCTTCAGCTTTTATCGCAGAGGAGGATCATTTGGATTATTTCAGGTAAGCAAAATATTGGATGTTTCTTCTCAGTTTGTTATGGGAAATATTTGTTATTTAGTGAAGAAAAAAAACTATAGAAAGCTTTATTTGCATTGATGTAAGCAATCAGTTATTTAAGAATACTTCATTAAGTATTAGCGACAACTATTTTAAATTGTTGATTGAATTATTCAGGATATATCAGTTCTACCAGGTGGACATGGTGTACATTAAAACAGGCGTATTTCAGTAAGAACTAAATTTCAAATAGTATCTGCAAATTCAGAAATCCACTGTTTTGGAGTATTTTAGGCTGGAGAGAAATGAATGATCAGGGGAAAAACGAAGCACAAAATGAAACTTTATCTGAGAATTTAAGCTTTTTGACTACAACACAAAGTATCTGAAATGCTTATCACTGATTATTCAAAAGGGTTAAAGTATTTTCAGCCTAAACCTGTATTATGCAAAGTAATTTATTAATTTACATGTATTTATATGTGATAACAGCCTATTGAGGCATATTTCTCTGATCTACAGTGCATAATAAGAATATGAAATATATATTCCACAGTGCCTTTGGACTTCATAGTCACATTTTGAAATATTGTGGCTAATCTAAAACTATACAGCTGAATAGAAAAACAAAACCAGTTCCAAATATGAATAAATGATCTGCTACTTAATATGTCAGTGTATTTGTCAGGTTGATAACATTAGGCTCAGCTGCATTCAATTCTAAACCCTGCAATATTTGAAGTTTGATATTGTGCCTCACTAAATTTAATACATGGACCTCAGTAATAGAGGAAATCACTTTAGCACTTGGCAGTTTGTTATGCTGTATAAAATTGACTGCCCTGCAAACACAATAACGATAATAAAAATTGTGGTCAGTAGGGGGGTGTAATGCATTTTCTAGCTTCAGCAAAGGTCCAGATGAAATTTATTGAGATTTTGCCGTTTGGGTGAAGATCAATAGAGTCTCGTTAATAATTTGTTGTAAGGGCACCCTTCAGGGATATGACGTTTTACTTTAAAACTTTGGTAATTTTGAAAGCATGCCTAGTGATAACAATGTCAAGTCCCTATGTTTTGCAAGCATGGATTTTTTGTATTCAACTTGTGGGAGCATTTACTTTCACAGCAATTACATTTGAAATCATTCAATATTATGATGCAGTCCGGTATTGATAACAAGATTCCACATGTTTTGTTAAGAGTTCTAATGCAACTCTTCATAAAGAATCCCAAACACGTTTTTAACTGCTCTATTTTCTCTATTGTTTTCTTCTCTAATTGAAGAACTTTCATTTAAATGTCAGTCTGTAATTTCTTACTGGTATGTAATTTTCATGAACGATCTGAACTACATTCTTCTTTTCATGACTGTAGAATTAGAAGGTTTTATAAGAAACTTATCCCTATATCTTCCTATTGCCAGTATCACTTTGCATAATAACTATCAGGTTGACTTACATATCTGTATTTCTTTTATATTTTCATAAAAGAAACTTCACTTTATGTGCCAAGCAAGCCTTCCTTTTCTGCCACCAAAATTTGATGGACATTAGTGACTGTTTGTAAGGAAAGAGAAATTTGTCAGCACTTTGCAGTTCGAGCACAAGGACTAGGTACAGCAGAACAATTTATTTTCAATGAGCATGCACAAAGTAAGATTTATGACTTTTGCAGCTTAGATGACATTCCTCACATAGTTGCCGAGCTACAGCAAATTAAAGGGATCCATGAATACTAAGGGGTGTGTTTTTGTAATGAGGGAGAGGAGACAGAAGCAATAAGAAGATAATTAAGGTAACAACTTGTGAAAAATTAAAGTGTTTCTGTCTTTCATTTTTGAATCTCTGAGCATAAACTTTGTAGTTGTTAATTTAATTGCTGATGTTCTCTGTATCCCTGAAGAATATTAAGGATTAATCATCTGGTTCATTCCAACAAGAGATAAGGCCTAAGTGAATTGAAATTTTACCAATTTAACCCTGTGTTCCTCCTAATATGACATGATTAACATTCTTCAATTAACAACACATAATTATTCTAAAGGCCTCATTGCACTTACTCCATTTTTCAGTTTTAGGTTACCCTTTGCAGGTATTTCAAAACTGAATAAAAGGAAGGCTGTATTTTTGTTCCGTGTTATTGGTCACCTACGTTCATCCAAGTTACAAGAATTCAGATTTTTAATTATTTTACTTGTTTTTACTCCTTTTTTTTTCCCTAATAATCTCTCTGTGCATGTCCTGAAAATTTGTTCTGGTTAGCGAAACATTTTCTTTAGCCCCTCTTTAAGACAGACATGTATTTCTTTTCCAGCCTAACTGTGCCAATCTGAGTAAATTTTCTTAATTATTTGTGGTTGAATACTGATTCACAGAACTAGCAATTTCATTGAGCCCTAGAATGCAGAGCTGCTTATCTAAATATTTATGTATAATGTATTGTTTCATTTTAAAATAAAAGATAATGAAATTATTTACATTTGTAAGAGACTTTGGTTTAGAGCTACACTCTATAAAACATGCAGCACCTTTTTTATGTATCCTGGAATTTACTGAAGTGCTTTCCTAGTATCTTTCACTGGGCAAATAGTATGTAGTTGCCTTTGTGTCTGATGGATAATCAAGCAGCTGTTAATGGGAAAGCATCATTAACTTAGGGTACATTGAGAGAAAACAAAATAAAACTAGATATGAAGAAAATATATCTGTTTTTCTTTTGAAACCTAGGAGGTAACTGAAGTTTGCTGATTTGAAGTTTCAAAAGGAAGACAGTAGCATTTCCATGTCTAGTGCTTAAAACATTCCATATTTCTTACTCATTTTCTTTTAGGTCAGTAAGACCTTTAAAGATCAATTGTTTTCCATTAGAATTTTTATGATTATGATACAGATTTAAGTATCTATATATGAGGCTAAAATTTTTGGCTGTGTAGCATAAATACTTGATATGAGACTGCCTTAAAATTGCATGGGATTATTTTCTGAGAACAGATCCTTAGTCGGACGGCATCCTATTAAGAGGCCTACAGTCAGGTCACCACTGTAGAGATCTACCAGGACATCTCCACATCTGGATGTCTGTCTGGGTTTTATCAGGGCTTTTCAGCCAGCAGTTCTCTAGGGATCACCTGGTACTAGATACAAGAAGCACAAATAATTAAGAAGCTCCATCTGTTTGAGGCCTGAGTAATTCTGCACTTAGAGGTATAAGCGTGGAAACCTAGAATATGTCATAGAGACTTTAGTAAGGACCATGTTAGTTGTTACCTCCATTGTCAAAGCTAGAAAACTCAGTGAATGTTACCTTTTCATTGCATGCCAATTAGGTCATTAATCAATATTAAAGGTTTTGAACACTGGGAGATGCAGTGTGGCTATAGAAAGCACTATTTTCGTATCCAGTTTTTAGAACAGCAGCAATCCTTTCTGCTTTGTAGGAAACAATCTTAAATCAATGTTACTTCAGCTTTTAGATACAAAAGGTACTATTTAATTTTCAACTTTAGTAATTAAGTGCATTTTGTGGCATGTCTTCTAATTTCACTAGACACAACATACTTTTCTGCATAGTAATTTTGTATCACTGGTAAAAGTGGAATTTGGCCATTTGTCTGGATTTTTCCACCAGGCTGTGAAGAGAGTCACTCTACCTTCACAGGTTTATTTCATAGCCATTGTAAAGTCAGCCTGTTTGTTGTGAGGATTATTGTGCAGCAGATGCACAATAGCCATGAATATTCCTGATGCCTACATATTTGTCAGGGTTCTGCCTTATGAAAATCTAGGAGGTCTATCTTTTCTTTTCCCTTTATTTTTGTTTCTGGATAACATTAAAAGACTTCAGAAGAAAGTTCTGTTATAGTTGAGTTACTTTGTGTGGGGCATACTAGCTTAAATAATCTGCATAGTGCTGAAGGCTTTCTGAAGAATGTCCAGTAAATTACATTTTGGCAAATGGCAAAGCATGTTTTTCCAACTGAATTATGATGACATATTTAGTTAATTTCAAATAGGATGGAATTGTGCCTACGTTTTCAGAAACTGAGATGTTCTTCAGAATTACTGGATATTTACAATTAAGTTGCTTTGAAAGGCAGTGCTATTACTTCGATTATTGTAGTCTGAACCAACAGATGTTTCGTAGCTAACGCAGAATATTTTCTCATCGTTTGGAGTCTTCGTTTGGGTTGTCTTTCTAATGGCACTTCTACCTAGTGGCTATGGGGCTGTCTCACAGTGGGCATGGCATTTTGTGAAAGGCAAAAAGATTCACTGAAGTCAAAGTAGCAACATTTGAGAACAAACAACATTTATGTACTTGCTGTGGCCATCCAGTTTTAAAAGAACCCTGAGTAAAATGGCTTGAATTATGGTTACATTAATCATAACTCATATTCCAAAACACTCAACATTGCACTTTTGAGGAGACAAAAGATTCCCCCCCCCCCCGCCCCATAGGAAAGGGAAAAGAGTTTCTTGTGTGTTTCTAAGAAACACCAAATGAAGGCTGCTGCTGAAATTAGGGGGTAGTATCAGATGAACCAAAAGTCAAGGGCTTGGTCCAGTTTCATAGTTCCTTTGTAAACTAGATATGTACATGTATAGGACCAGTGATTCTGAACATGAAATTACCTGCATATATTTTAAGAAACTAAAGAAAAGGGAACAAAGAAAAAGGAAAGAATTGGTAAAAAATATTCCATGTCCCCCCATAATGAGTACGTTGTATGACTGGACATCTGCAGCTGTCAATATGTCACCAAGTACCAACCTAAAGTGACAATTTTTCCTACTACACATCAAACAAAATTGCATTAGGGAAGAAATTAATCAGGGCCTCCTTCATGCAATAAAGTTGCAAGGCTTTACTGAAAACTACTTAAATCAACTATGATATACAGGGCTACAGAAGCAGGAGATATCTTACTAGAAAATACAATCAAGTATGATAGATATATGATCAGGGAGATGTTTTTGTGTGTGTACACATACATATTTGTTTATATATGTATATACACCTACACACTTAAAAGACATACAGGTTTTTGTCTTTTGGAAACAAGGTTGTTCACTAAGGTTGGCTGAGGAGTGCAGCCTGAGCACTGTTAGCATTTTGGGAAATACTTTAAATCAGGATGGCAATTAACACCTGTACAGCAATCATCTTGTTTCATTTCCTTCTCCTTTTGTGATAGATGCATTTTCTCTAACTCAACAAAAAGCCAACTTTTTAATATTTCTTTCACCTGCATTCTGCATTAATCACTTTTTGGGGGCTCATCACCTGTTTATCCCCTTGCTTAGAAGTGCTGATGAGCATTGCTTCCTAATACGGTCCCTGGAGATGTGCCAGTAAAACTCTTCTGGAGGTTTCAAAACCACTTTCAGAATGTTTACTTCATCACCTGATCTTCTCTACAGTTTAACCAAATCTGCTCTTTGGAATTAGCAAAGGAATTTTTTTTTTTCTCAATAAAAGCCCAACAATTCTTTCTGCAAAGGATGGCAAAGAAACATTTCACTGATTTTGACAGCTGTGATACACTAGTATGTGGCCCTAGTCAAGGCAATGATACTGTATTTAAAAATTAGCCACTATTACAGAAGTAACTAGGATGAAAGAGAGCTCATTATTTAAAATGAGTTAGCAGGAAGAATGAGATATGAGTAAGGAACTTCTGTCATTGTTCTGCAACAGAAAGCATTTAAGCAGTGATGATGTGCACAGGGAGAAATACTTCAGAGGAGACTAACTTCTAGGGGTTTTTTTTGTTTACGTGTTACATAGGTGGGTGTTGTTTCAGATTTATCAATGAAAAGCCATAGGAAGACCACTAGATCACAGACTTAATTGCAGTATCTTCCTTTGTCAGCTTTTGGGGAGCCAGCTGGTCTGTGGTGTGAGTAACGCTGAATACATTCATTAGCAAGACAGCTGAGGGGAAGCATCTCAGAGGGCTGCTACTGGCCTGCAGCTTACATCAAGATCAGCATTAGCTCCATAGCGTTCTTAGATATTTTACACTTGCACAAAAATCTAGGACCTAGTCTTTCCTATTTACTGTAATACTGTCATGAATGCAACTGCTTTGCTCTGGGAGGACAGCTGAAAATTTTCATTGTAGAAGCAACCTCTGAGATTTGATTTGATTTATTTGGAGAAATGCTACAGAGGAATCTACTAGTTGGTGAAAAAAAATAGTTATTGCATACTCTGTAATGTACTGTGTGCTGGGGAAAAGTAGAAAAAACCTGTACAGTTCAACAGTTTGGCTACTTTAAAAAAGAGGAGGAAAGAGAAAACAAGGTAGACGATTGAATTTGTAATTCCTTGAGGTAAAAGGCTCTGATGTCGTTCTGTACTTTTCTTAGCATACTTCCTCAGTCTTAGTCACTTTATTTCTGCTGAAACAATCTCTGCAGTACCAAAAGTCATTTTTAGGCTCCTGGACGTTGGTAAACTTATTTGTGGTAACATTTACCTTGTGGGGTGAAAATAAGTATAAGGCTGTAACATGCAGTTGAATTATGGGTGGTCAAACCCTTAAAAAGTCAGGGCTTCCTTGCACACTGCCCTTTCTAGACGTATTGTATGCAGAACATCCATGTGACTATATAACAGGATGTACTGTGTGTGAAGAGTATATCCTTAACACTGACAGCCTTTAGATGTAAATCTTTCACAATTCATTGCCTGTGGAGCTATTCATAGTGGAAGTCTAGGATGAATGTGATGTACTTCTATGATAAGTTTTGATACTATTACAATTTATTGCAAAAGTTTGGAATGTATACCAACTGAAAAAAAGGAATTACTTTGCCCCCCTCAGGTGTTTGGCTCACATTCATGCTTGATCTGGATGGAGAAGATTTTTTATGAAACTTGTTTTGTCACCTACCCACAGGAAAGGAAACACTTAAACAGCTAATTCCAGGTTAATGCAGAGAATGTATCAGTGTCTTTTATTGTTTTTCTTTCTCTATGCTTACCTTTGTTTATTGTCTTCTGTAGTTATCTATCGGTACAATATTCTTGCTTTGGAGCATCAATTTTCTCCAGGTAAGTACTGAAACCCATATTCACTGAATTTGATTATAATTAAGTATGCACTTAAACTTAAGTATGCAGTGAATGTGATTTCCTCTATGCAGACAGACCTCTACACCTCTGAAATACTTTTTTTCAGTAGGACTTTAAAGCTAGTATAATTCAAAATAAGATTAATGCAACATTAAGCTACTGACATACAAAATTTAAGTAACCCCAGGTTTACTTTGTTATTTTGATGTCTGTGAACTGTGACCTTTCCATGTTCTCCTAAATTTAGAGGGTTTGATATTCATTTAGTAATAAATTATGGTTTACACATTTTTTTTCTTTCTTTCTTTTGCCCTGGCAAGACATGCTAAATATGATACCTTGCTGCTGGTAGATTTACACCTTCATATCCAAACAAAAAGCAACTGAATATAGCTACAGAAACTGACTCATTCCACAGGTGAAGCAGTAAAACTCACTTATATACCATAGGCTGTCAAAAGCACCTGGTAAACAGATTGAGAAATACAACATTTTTTCTCTAGCATCTTTCTCTGAGGATGATTCCATATGCAACTTAAAAAAAACCAGCAAATAATAAAATAACCTAATGTTAGTGTGGTAGTTAGGATGCAGATGTCTTTTGAAGTTTAAATGATAAAGGTTTGGTCTTACTTTCTTAAGACTAAGGATTTATCACTAGGTAATTTACCCATTATTATTATTTATCTCATGATTACATATCCATGAGAAAGCAGGGTCAGAATTTTTTAAAAATTGCTTGTAGTAACTTGAGCGTTGCAGTTCTAGGATACTGAGTGCCAGAGTGTGGATATGTATTGAATATGTTGCATTCAATTTTAAAGCAAGATTCATGATTTTTTAACTCACTTATGGATAATAGAGTAGATGTCTGTAACCTCTGGTTTGGTCTCAAACAATTTACTGAATGACGTGCAGGCTACTGAATTTTAATTAGCAAGTAGAAAATTGTGTTTTCATCAATTTGTGGGAAATAGTGGTTAATAGATGACACATGCATCCTGTATTATGTTAAGCTGCTGCTGTTTTTTTCTTTTGAAATCATTCAGAAATCCAGTCTTACACTGACAAGAGGACAGATAATTGAAACTCAAATTTTCAGCAGCAGGCATATTGTTTGCTGGATGTTTAGTAATACAACAAGCTAATATGCTGGGCCAAAGAGATTATTGCTTCTGCTGCCTGCCTTCCCAGAGCAAGAGGTTACTACCAAAGGTGACAAAAAAAGGACATAGGCTTGCTCATTAGCTACTAACATTCACAATCTGGCATTTTAGCTTGAACAGAAATTACGGCCCTTGAATTTACTATGCTAGGCCATTAGCGTGGTCCAACAGAGACCGGGTCATGTTCAGTTCTGCCCCAGCTCACAGCAGGGGTGGTACACTTCAGTAACAGCTTGGCAAAAAACTGACGGTAAAAGCGTCTATAACGACTGCTATTACGTCTAACAAAGCCTGTCTACAGACCTTTTAGACTGTGGGAGCCACTCCAGGTGATTCATGTTACTCAGATTCCTTATTTGTTAGACTGTGGAGCAAGCAAGCTTTGAGGTATTTTTATTTATTCGTTAAATGCATACTGCTAGCTAAATTTAATTATGTCAGGTAAAAGATTACTAAATTTCCCTCTAGTAATTAATATGCATTTCTAGAGCAGTATATTATCTTGCATAAACCAGTGGTACATATAGTTCAAAAACATATCAACAGTTAATAGTTGTTTGAACTGAACAGCAATGTGTATAAATACATAAAAATGGGAATAGAAAAAAAGGGTATGAAAATAAAATGCATTCTGTGAATGCTAGAAAATATAACATAGTATTCAATTTATATGTTTTCCTTACAGAATTACTTTTTTCCTACTTAACATGGTAACTCATGTTTTAAATGGAAATTAAGGTTTGCAGTTCCTGGGTTTTGGATCTAGTGTCTGTAGGGTTTTTGCTTTGTTTTGTTTTGTTTTTTTAACCAGTTCAGGTGTAAGAATTCTGTGTTTACTTTTGGCCAGAGTCTTTTGTTCTTTTATAAAAGTTTCAGTCAAAGTCTGCAAGTCTAAGAAGCAGCAATTTTGAATTGATTCCAACTTCTGGATTTTCACTGCAATAGGCAACCAGCATTGTAAAAAAATGACCTCATAATGATGTCAGAGAAAAAAAAATCCAGTAAAATCTTTATCACATGTAAGTCAGTAACCAAACTAATGATATCACTGCATGAATACACATAACAGTATCACAAGGTTAACTAACAAGAAGGGAAATTAAATACACACCAAGTCATTAAATGCTTTCCAACCTTCAGACAATTTTGGAGACAGAATCTTGAGACAGATTTTTTTATACAACCTAGTACAACTGCTCCTATGTTATGTCCTTATGTTTGGCAGTGCATTTCTGAAAGGTATCGTCTATCAGTTTTTACTAGCAGACTGACCAGATGAAGAAACTTCAGTACTTTCTGGTACTATGAGCTTGCTATACAGGGAACTTTCAGATCAAAAAGGGAGACACTGTGGTATCTTTTGGATTTCATCATTAAACCTTTATTGTCATATATTTTTAACATCAAGTTAATAAGCCTAAAATTAAGAATGCGTTACTAGCCAATCAACTGCATTATAGAACTATAGCATCTCTCTTATTCTAAGCACATCAGTGCTTACTAGCAAAAATAGTAGTATCTTTAGAATTACTAAAGAACATCGTCATGCTCCTATGTTGGTCTGGAAAGATTTATGGAAAGTAGTGGTGCAGTTATATGCTTAACATTAAAAATACAAGCCATCAAACATGAACAGATTCCACATCCTGCCATATCAAACCATTTAATCTGTTTCAATCAATCTGCCTTCCAGAATCTTAAGGGCAAAGAGGGAGAGAATCTGATTTGGTCACAAAACAAGAGTCATTAACCTTGAACACTGAGTCACTGAACTTTTCATGGAGAGCAATGCTACTTAATAACCCATAATCTAACAGATTCTGTCTTGGCAGTATCTGTAGGTGATTTCCCCAAACACCAATAAAGCCACGAAGAAAAGTATTGCAAAAAAAGAGATAAGGCAGAAAAATAAAGGAATCAAATCTTGTATTGCTGATATGCACAGCTTTTACATCTAACACTAGTTCATTTCTAAAACACACAACAATATCGGACTCACTTGTGATATATTAAGAATGGAGTCAAGAATCAAGTTCATGGTTCTGAAATGCATTCTGTATTTATTCCAGCTATGCTGGTGAGTGATAATAAATATGTAAAATACCTGCTATTGTGGAAAGATAATTTGAAGAGGAAGCAGTTACGTTTAACAAGAAAAACATCTATACTGAAAAATACATATATACTAGGTGAAATACATTTATAAACATATGTGGAGTCAGTTTTTCGGAATGATTTCTCAGAATACTGAACATGACTTCTAATTCAAAGCTGTACAAGAAGAAAAATAGCCTGCTAGCATTCCGGTCAAAGTCACTAATCCCCCAAAATAAAATGCATATTAACATGTCTTATCATACAAACATCTTTTCTTCAAAGTCAAAATGTCTTGGCCTTTTAGAGACAGCAGAGAAATCCAGGTGTATTGTCATTTAGTTCACAGTTCAAAACTACAAACTGTGTTTATGCTAGAACCACAGAGTGTATTATTCTGGAAAACTGTGTGCATTAGGTTATAGAATGATACAGCTTGTTTATATCTGGCTGCAACACTTCTAAATACAGAGGAATTCAAAGCAAGTCCTTGCATTCAGTATTATTATAATTGATTATACTCTAAATATTCAGAGGCTTCAATGTTATTAAGAGTATATAACTGAAATGACATGGGCAGTATTATTCTCATCAGTGTAGGTTAATGGAAGGAAACTCATCTGATCATCTTTTCAGCAGTAGTCTTATATGTTGAAAAGCTTTTCCTCATGCATATGTACAATATGACAGTCTGCTCTGAAGAGGACTGGGCTCCAGAAATGGGAAGCTGGACCATATGCTTAGTTATTAAATACATTCATAGGACAAACTCTGTCACTGAAAACATGTGTAGTACAAGATACCATTTTAATTTGAAAATAAATTTAGGGTAAATAGAAGGTTGTAACCCATGCACAATGTCATTATAATATGGTGTTGCTATGGAATCAAAAGAAATTTTATGCAAACTGCTAGATGGCATTTTCTTTCAGAGTACTTGTATGTTGCGTTTTTGTTAGGGATTGTAAAATTGCGCAGAATGTGAATGAACACAAATGGCAGGCATTCACAGCACTTGTGCCAAACTGAGATCAGATGCAAAGTTGGATCAAAAGAATTCTACACCTTACCGTTAATGTCTTGCACTTGATGTAGATTAAGAACAAAAATTTGCTATGTATAAGTATGTTTTTCCATTAAGGATGTGTATCTTTAGAAATATCTTTCTACTTGGAAGAAACAGTTGTGTGTATGAATCCATACTCACACTTACTTAGCCATATACTGTGTTAAACCTTCTTACATGCTTTGTTCTTCTAACACATGTATTTTAAGCATGGATATTTATGTTCTCTGAAGGGTAGAGTCATCTAAAAGCTCCTTCAACGCTCTTATGTCAGTGAAATACCACTGGAAGAGATTAATCTATATTTTAAGTGAAATTTGGTAGCATTTAAAGTGTCATATCCCATATTCCCCTTTAAGCTTAGACCTTTTTCTACCCTGTTATTCAAGCCAGCAACATTGACGCTTTACTTTCAAAGCTTGCATGAAATCTAAGTAGGGGACAGCATAAAGTGTAATCCATTTCCTTCATTCACTGTAGCTGAAAGTAACATAACAGTGCCTCATGTTTTATTCTGATACCTCAAGATTATGAAATACTTCAGTCCTAACTGCTTCATCGTAGAAAGCAGCTGCGATAGAACTTGAACTGGAATTACTTTGTCTTTTCACAAAACAAGCAAGCCCAGGGATACAAAGACTTTCACCCTCGTAGATATTTTGCTAAAAATACGATGGGCTAGCACTTTAAGCACGGAAAACTCCCAGCTGTTTGGTAAAACAGATGAAATACAAAAGTTATTCACCGTCTACCCGAGAGCTACTCGGGGTGGGGGGTCTCTGCCCTCAGCGGGGAGGCGAGCAGAGGAGCGGCTCGCGCTGCCCTCCCGCGCCTCCTGAGGCGCCGCTCACTAGGGGGCGCCGGCGCGCGCGCCCTCGCCTGGCGGGAGCGCCTCACCCGGCCTCTTCCGGAACGTTCTGCGGCAGCTGCCCTCAGGCCGGCCCGCGGCAGTGTCCAGGCGGAGGTGAACGTCTGCCCACTCCTCCTCTCCCAGACGCAAACAAATGTGCAAATACGTGCATGCACAGGGCATGTATAAACGTAACTTTGAACTAGAATTGACAGTGTCCGCACGGTAAGCTGTGAATGAAAAATATCAGCTCTAAGTTGACTAGGTTCTCATAGTAACGGTGGTGTGTTTGAACTCCTGTGTAAGTCCGACTGCAGTGTAATCAGTAATATTAAATCTAAGAAGAGGGAGATTGTGAAATGCAATTGGAATCTGGCAAGAAGTGACAAAAAACAGCGGAAGCAAAACGGCTCAGACTCCTGTGCGCTTGGTTAAAGCTCCTCGATGCTCCCTCAGCTGGCAAAAAGGTTACCCTACTTTTTAAAAGTATGGAAGTTTACAAAATGACAGTAGTTGTTTGTCAACAATGAAATAACTGATCATTTTGACTTAAAGAACAATTAACTTAAATTTCAGTATAAGTGCATGCTATAGCTTAATACGGGTGTTTAAATTATTTCATGAGACACATTACAAAGGCTGGATTTTTACTCTCTGTATGTTGAATAATGATGCTTTTTTGTTGTTTGCGTGTAATGATACACATTAATTTTCTTCTCTTTAAATCTAGTTATTGCATTTAGGCATATGAATTCTAAGTTCTTCAAAAAATAAAGTAAAAATCCAACTATCTCAGTGTTTGGCACGCATAGAGGCGTTAGAGGAATGCTTTCTATTGCTGTTCAGCTGAAGAACACCAGAGAATTGTTACCTCTGTAATACAATCTGAGCAAGGACAGATTAACCAGCTAGCAAACAACTAAAATTTTTGTTGAGTGCATTTCAGAAATAATTTGTCAATATGGCAGTGTTTCAGGGCACCTCTTTTTGTCATGTGATAAGGCTTGAACATATCTTGGTTGTCTATCATTTAGCTTTGTTAACAGGCAGAAAGTAGGTTTCTAGCTTCCTTCCTCTCTTAATAGAAATAACTTTAGAATGTGTTGTGTTTAAGAACATTTTTAAGATTGCACATAGGTGGTTTGGGGCTTTTTAAATTGTTTTGAATAGTAAAGAATTTTTAATGTTGCTTTTGTAAGAGCAGCAGGGGACTTTCCATTCTGTGGTCTAGCAGAAATTTGATGTGATATACGTCATAATTGGCAAAAGTGGTGAAAGTAAAACATCTGTGCATGGAGAACAGTTTAGAAGAGGTGCCTAAATTCATAGCAGGTAGTAGTTCATGTGGCTGAAGTCCATTTTTAGTCGGTTTATATTACATATAACATTTGTGAGGAGTCTTAGTTGGTAAGTGTTTTTGCAAACCATCACTGTCTGTTGCAGTTCCTAAAAAGCTATCAACTAATTCAGATGGTACTACTCTCATTTATTCTCATTAGATATAATAAGACTTTTGGAGTCTAGTCCTGTGGTTGTGCCATCCCATTCTTTGAGGTGAAACTGATAGCACCTGTTAATAACTGAAACTGATATTGTTATTTTAGGTGATACTGATAGCAGCTGTTTGACAGTATCAGCTAGATTTGGTTGCTTGAAACATTGTCTGTTGTTAACTGCTCAAGCTGAAATTTTACCTGTTAGGCATCTGCCTTAGAGGCCTGTTTATCTTTTTTTTTTTTGCTTGAAAATTGCAATTATGAAAACTGAAACACTTACAAAACTGAGTATAGGAAAAATACTGTTTTGCCTCTAGTAAAATTTGTCATAGTCATTTTAGGAAATACTCTTATTTCATATGCTTTGGAATAGTAACCTGAAAGTCAGAGAGTCTGGCTTTTGTCACAGTGCATCAAAGGATGTGACCTTATCAAATGGTAGGCCTTTTGAGTATTTGTGTTTTGTCCGCATTTGCCAAAGTTTTGGTACAGCTCTGCACCTGAATTCCTAAAAAATGTTGCTAAAATGAGTACATTGCAGCCCAGGAATGCACAGAGCATTCCTTGCACCTGCAGCTCTGTGTTAATACAGACTGGCTGCAGCAGGGTCTAAGACCTGGATCTCAGAGCTTCCTTGGTTTCTTTAAATGTCTTCCTTGCTTTACACCAGCAAATTTGCTGGAAGGAGGTAGTCCATATGAGTATGGATGGGACTGTATATCATATATGTGTACTGATTATGTGGCCAGTACAATGGTGTAGGAGGAGTTCACTACTAATACAATGAGTCTGAAGGGAAGAAAGGGAATTTTGTCAAAAGAAAGTTGGAAGGCCAAGACTGGGATAGATTGTGCCTGAGTAAGGCAAGATGGAGCTCTGCAGAGGATAATTTAACTCCCCCCGCCCCTTTAAACAGCAATACGCTCCAGGCATTCATGGATGCAGGAATTTACAGATACTTATTAAAAAAATTGTTAAGTCTTCCACATTCTAAAATTTAAGTCTTAATTTTATAAGTACTTTGTGTATGCTAATAGATATGAAATACTTTTTTGTGCTATCCCATGCCTGATTTCTCAGCTTAAAAAGAACAACTCCCATGTTAGAACTCAGTAGATACATATTAGTTTGTATATTTTAGAAATATTACCCTCTGTGTACGTATGTATGCCAGGTGGAAGAAAAAACAATGCATCAAAATTACTCTAGCAACTAAGCTTTTTTGTGCTTTCCTTTCTGTTCTGACATTTCCTATAACTGTTTTTTCCTTTCCAAAGCAATTAGAAAAAGTTGGTAAATCTCAGCCACCTGTTTGAATATTTCATAATGGTGAGGGCGAAACTGGCCTAGCTATTTTGGCTAGTAACAGACAATTATAAGATGCTGGAAAATCTCCCTTAGATTTTGTACCTGTGACAGCCAATTGAATGAGTTAATTCTGCCTTGTAGATGTTGGATGCTCTTACATACACAAAACCATTTGTTACAGTACTGCATCAGTAATTAGAAAATACTCTGTACAGTCTTTTTAGTACTGTGTTTAAAAGGCACAGCAATTTTCTGTTCCTTCCAGAAGCTGAGGGAGGATGTTGCAGTGCCCTACAACACCCAAGGAGCTATACACTCTGTTAAATTTTTAATGTCTATTTTATCAAACAGATGCTCCCATTATTCTGTGTGAAAAATCAGTTTAAAAGATAAAATGCAGAAACTGCTTTTTTCTAGAATTAGGTATACAAATTTCTTCTGATTCGCCAGAACAACGGTACTTCCCTGAGCAAAGCTGAAAGCAGTGGAGTTTGAGGAATAAGCCCTGTTGAAATTTCATTGCTGCCAGTATGAATAGATAGATCATTGTCTTGGTTTTCCAATATTAAAGCTGTGATGCTGTTTTGTGATGTATGTATTGCCTTGGAAAGAAGGAGATGACTTCTTATTTAAGTAGGTTAATAGGTCCCATGGTTTCCAAAGCTGAATTTGTTTGGGTTTGGGTGGTGAACTTGTAAAGGTTTACTTGTTTCAACAGCATAGCAGGCTAGACAGGTTTTCCCAATGGCACTGACATTTACTATAACTTGTATGTATGTATCTATCTTACAACTTCAGTGTTCTGTTCACCAGAGAGTTTGGCTCTGCCAAATGAGCCCTCTGGGTTTGATTGGAAGGCTTGGGATATTGTGGATAGACACTTGCTTGGCTGAAGGTAAAAAAACTAATGAGAGACAGAGAGAGGGTTGTGTATGTGTGTGTATGTAGAAAATTTGTATCTGAGAGCTTTTCTACTTTATCTGGGAAAATGTGTTTTTCTTCAAATGAAAACTGGAACTGATTGTTTCCTATGCACAGACTATTGACTATGTGATATTGCGCTCTCACAATGAATGGGATACTAAGTTTTATTCTAAATTTTACAAACTGTGCTCAAATTCCTATGTGTACATACACAAAATTTTGTGTGCTAAGCTTTTAAAAACAGTGGGGAAAAATGCTCTGCCCTTTGTTTATTACATGCACTAGGTAGGCAGGCAGTGTATATGTAATGTGAGACAAAATTTATATTTAGACATATGTATGCATACATACAGATTTATTATTGATTGCAGGTGTTTTCTTATGTTGCTACTATGTATCTGTCTGATATATTGGTATCTGATATCTTTGCATTTTAGTGGTTATGAACCATTTCCTTTATGTACAAAAAGTTCAGTGGAGTTATTAGTGGTTTATATTGTTGAAACAGTTATAATAATATCCTCTGTGTGTACTTTCAGAAGGAGAATCTTGGGAATGATTTGTAAAAGTATTTGGGAGAGAAACTCAGTTTGTGTGTACAAACTGCAAATTACTTCTGACTAGAGTTTTGATATAGTGAGATTCATTAATGTCCAGAGAAAAGGCAATGTCAATATTAAGATACAGAAAAGCTTTATTATGAAAACTTGTAATTTCTTATGTCATTTCAGTAGTGTTGTAGTGATTTTTTAATATTTTTTTTACTCTTTTATACACTGATTGATTTTTAGAACCTTGACAATGTCCACATTAAATTTCTTTAAAATAAAATTAAACCCTCAGTTTTCTCTTTGATAATGTTTTAGGGTAGTGTTTGGTTTGAGCAATTAGTTTAAAAGACGATAAGAAGTAGAACAGTGTCCAAACCTCCTTCTGCTACGCTATGGATTTAAGATAATGCCCTTAATACCATTCTTTAACTTTTAGTCAGCCCTGAATTGGTCAGGCAGTTGGACTGGGTGTTCGTTGTAGATCCCTTCCAACTGAAATAGTCTATGCTATGCTGTGACCTGCCATTCTATTTTGCTTATTTATCACAGAGGAATAAGCATGCTGTGTAACTTGAACAACAGACTAATCAGCAGCAACTTGAGCATTTGACTTACTGCAGATAAATGTGTTTGCATCATTATAATAGTTATGATGCTGCTTGTTGCAGTTTATCCCGTTAACGAAATGTGGATGTTTCTCTAAGCAAAGCTACTTTCAGGTTCTGAAATGAAACCAGACACCTCTTCCTCACTGGCCAAGCAAGGAAAAACAGACTAAATTAAGAAAATAATGAGTCCTTTATTTTTCTGAAAACAAAACAACTTTTTTTTTACTGTTTTGTAAAGAAGAGTGTCATGATTAATTTCAAAATAAAACAAGTCAGGTCTTTGACTGGTGGTTTTGGGAGCAATTAGTTGAGACCTCAGAGGTCAAGTGCAAAGGGCTTTGGAGCTTAAAGAAAGAAGTTTTGCAATGGCTACAGGTTCGTAACACTGCCCTGCTAAATTTGTAAAACTTTACAGGGGCCTGGTTCCCTTTGTCCGTTTGTTAAGGATCTCTGACAACAACAGTGCTGTCACATGTTTTCAGCTCTCCTTCTGTTCCATCCCTATCAACATCATATTCAGAAAGCTATGAAGCAGGTTTAGATCTAAGTCTCCAGATTTCTTGTCAGCCTGTCTGGAAAGCAGCAAAGGTTGAGGGAGCATTTAAAATAATCCATCTCTGGATGACAGGCGAATAAAGAAGAGATTGAATGAGTATAGAAAGGTGTAGACTAAAGGAGAACAGTAATATGGCACTTGGAAAGAGGAGGGGAAAGGATAGACAGGATGTAAAAGAAAGCAAGGAGGGAATAAAAGCAAAACAAAAAAGGGAATGTCAGAATTAAGAATCAAAAATATTGCAGGAGGACAGAAAACTTTACAGGGAGAATGTGCAGAAACGTATGTTGGAAAAAGAAGTGGGAAGTGTTACAGTTTTCCTTGTATCTTCCTGCTGAAAGAATGAAAATGACGCAGCGTTTCTATACGCACACAAAAAAGCTGTATCTGTTGCAACTGGATTCTATCCCCAACTTTCTCTTTTGAATGAGCACTGGGAAGTGAAGAGAATGTAAAAGGGAGGAGGGCATTACTTCTCTAATGAGGGAGAAAATGGTTTTTGGAAATCCTTAATTCTACCTCACCTTTGTGTGTCAAACTTTGTATTTCTGCTATTCTCCAAGGAGCTTCCATGGACTTTTGCTTCTGTATAATAAATGTTCTCTTTGTTAATTCTAAAAGTTGAACGGTGGAGATTGGTAAATGAGATGATAGGAACAGTATCTTATTTAGTATGTGTGTGTTTACTCTTACTATTCTTTAAATATTTCTGAAAATAAAGAGCAGTATTTTTAAAAGTATTGACGTTAGTGATCCTTGTTAATATGGGATATATATTTGCCATATACTTGGAGTTAATACTGTGCTTTGTAAAAGTTGAAGTTTGGAATCAGATCAGGGAGTATATTTTCAGTTGTGCTGTAAGTCTCAGGTCACTTCTTATTCTGTAGATCTTATCGTTTTGAGTAAGATGATTTCTTTGTAGTGTAGTTTGCAGTTTTTGTAAAGTATTTTGAGGTTCTAAGATAAAGGAATAATACTGGGGAATTTAGATTTTTCTTTCCCCTCTAGTGGGAATCCATACATTCACCTCTGCGATTCCCTGAAAATACTTACCTCCAAATTTAACCTGCATGTTAAAGGTAATGTCTACACTGTGACGGGGTTGGTATTTTCCAGTAAATTACTTAACATTACTAGCAGCAAGCAAAGGCGCTATTATACTAGCCGCAACACAAATACAAAAGCATAAAAGATAATGACAGCTGTTTATCTTTTTGTGATGTTAATGCATAACATATGACTGGGGCCAGATAAACAAGACCAAGCATCAGTGCTGTGCATCAGATTCTTCACACAAGAATTAAAAAAATCCAGGAGTACAGAAGATAGAAAGATCAGCTCTGCAGATCATGTCAACTATATGTATTGCTAAGATCTCATCACAAACCTTTCCTAAGCATTAACCTGTCATCTCTTGATTAAAATACTATTGAGTATTGGAGATATTCAGGCATCTCTAAGATACTTAGGTTTGTATTCTTTATGTATGTCAGAATTCATTACTTTTTAAAAAAAACCAAAACAGTTTGTCTCTTTCTGCTGGCAGCTTTATGGTTTTGAGATTTACTTGCTACAACATAGTTGCTCAGAGAACTTAAAGCCTGTGTATTTTCAGCCTGGTTTGTTTTTTTGGTTTTTTTTGGTTTTTTTTAATATATTAAAAATGTGCAGTTGTTCAAATCATCACAACAGGTTTCCTATGGCATAATTTGGATGTGCTTGTTTAAAAATGCATATATGTATTTTATATATGACAATACTTGCCTATGAATTGGCATGTTGGGATGTAGTTGGATTTGAAAGTCTGTCCCAGTGCAAATTTTGTTCCCTTAGAAGGCATTGACAAGAAAAGGAATAGTTTTATATTTGGTTAAGAAATTAAAATATTACTATCCAAGCACCTGTATTACACCTTTTGGTTTAGAGTGGATAAAGGACATTTTCTTTTCATTCATAGTTTTAAA
The DNA here is from genome assembly GCF_000737465.1 of Haliaeetus leucocephalus. Lineage (NCBI taxonomy): Eukaryota > Metazoa > Chordata > Aves > Accipitriformes > Accipitridae > Haliaeetus > Haliaeetus leucocephalus. Next base: position 2,139,117 of record NW_010973072.1, read on the forward strand.
ATTAAAATCCCTTGGAATATTTTAAAACATTAACTGTGGTTAAGGGATTAAATGAAGCAAAATGGTTTGTTCTACGTTGAATCAATCAGAATTAAAGTTCATTTATAAGTGACAGGTTTTCTATGCACAGCAACTTACTTCTAATATCTCTGGTGTAAATGACTCTTCTTTTTAATATGCCATGTTACCTGTGTTTAATGAAGTGATGTAGGTATTCTGGGTGGGTTATTTGTGAATTTCAATTCTAAATAAGATGAAAATTGCTTTTCAGGAGTAAAATGTGGTAGGGCTAGCTTTCCCAAGATGAGCTAGGTGGCAGAATTGACTAAGAAAGTGGTGCTTAGTTATTCTGTAAGCTCTGAATGCCAGTTTGTTCACTGAATCATGTAAAGTGCAGTCCATTTTAACTTTATACCTTACAAAAAGGAACTATCTGTTTATATCAAATACATTTTGTAATATTTTATGCAGAATACCTTAAAGCAGGTGTATGCTAATTTCCAAAAAGCTACAGGCTCTCAGTGAGCTGGGAAAATGCATCTTGTTTTGCGAATCCAATATGGTTATTTAACAGTTCTAGTGATACAATTATTTTTCATGTGTATTGCACAAAGCAAGGTCTACAGAAGGATTCTGCTGATAGCATATTTCCCTCAGGTTCTCTGCTCTGCCTGCCCAAGTCTGCCTGCTTTATATGCTCAATTTTTACTGAGGACAAAGGTGAAGAGTGGATAGGAAAACAAGGATGACAGATGTTTGTCATTACTGTTTAATGCTCTACCGGACAGTTCTTGGATACTAAGATGGAGAGCGTGGTGTGAAAACAGAGTAAGGACAGGTTTTTAACATAAGTATTGTTGAGTCAGTGGCTTTAAATATGAGTATGTAGCTATCAAATATAAAGTAGTGGTTTACTTGTAGTTTTGAATGTCATTGAAAGAAGGTATGTTTCCCATGAAGCATTCCTGTTGGCAATTGTTGCACTTTAATCTAGGAAAAATATCACATCATAACTCCCTTCAGGTCCATCTTTTTCAAATAGGCTAAAGAGGACTTTAGTTTTATTATATTGGTGGAAGCCTAGTCAAAAAACATATTCTGGCTTTCCTTTTCCTTTTTTTTTTTTTTTTTTGTCTAACTCCCATCTTTTTGCCTTAATCTCTGTCTGATATAGTAACACAGCTCTGAAGGCACAGGGAGACAATGTTGTCTGGAGGACTGAGTAAGCATAGTTGGGAATCAGGAACTCCTGGAGTTTTTACCTCTGCTGCTCAATTGTTTCATTTTATTACATTTGTTGAGTCGCTCAAGTTCTAACTCATTTTTCTTTACATAAAGTTGATGATGATAGGTGGTGATAATCATCATTGTTGCTGTACTGGCTCATTAATCTTTTTATAAGACCCTGTTCTGTTGAAGGACTGTTTTAGCATACGGACTACCTGATGTAGTCTGTGTATGTATGAGTGTCCATACATCAAACATGTGGTGCGATTCATCCTGCAATACCAGTTTCAGTCCATGAGAGCAAACAGGGTAAAGTAGAAATAAATAGAATAATTAAAAGAAAATGATACTGATAGATGATGGTAGACCAGAACGTGTACTGTTCTTCATTCAGAAGGCCTAGAAGAATGTACCAGGTAGAATGACTGGGCATGGATTGCTAAACAGAATAACCTTTGAATTAAATCTATATGAGAAAGCAGACTTTTTGTCAACCTCTCTTCTTAAAGGACTTATTTTAAAAGACTAACTGTGCATGAGCATGAAGATTTTATTAGGCTACTGTTATGGAATCAGTACTATATCTAGAACAGAGATTACAGAGTGCTTCCATTCTGAATTCCAGATTGTAAGGTACCTGCTATAGAGTCTTTGCATTCATTTGCAAAGATATGTTCTGTTACTGAAGTAATACAGGGTGTTTAATGGAATTGGCTTTCCAATAAAAGGGAAACAATATTGAATTTACTGATCTGAGAGTTATTCCAAGAAAGAATCTTGCTTTATACAAATGGCCTGCTAAGAAACAACTGTTATCCAGCTCACTTTGGATATAATATCCATTAGACAATATGTGCTTTTAAGATTAAATTTGTAGTTGTACTGTATTTTGTCCCTTCTTTAAAAGTACTGGTGTATTTCTATTCTTTCTGTTCTGTACAGCATGCTTGTTGAACACAGAGCTTCATTCTCTATGATCATGACCCAGTTATGTTGAGTTTACTAACTTGGTTAATAAGACTATAAATAATAATTCGTAGTCTTCTTTTGTAGTTGGCGGTGGTAGCCTATTATAATTTTCCTTGGCAGCACATATGGTGGGTGATAAACTAACTAATAAAAGTGCCACATGGAGCATAGGTCCGCTTTTATTTTTTTACGACTGTTTCTTTCATCTGATACATAATTAATGTGCAAGGTTCAAAATTGTTTTGTCTGTGATTTTGGCTTCTCCTGATGTGTTCTGAGCTGTAAATATTGTGTGAAAATAATGATTCCCTGACTTAATCGGCTGCATTTGTTCAATGACCATTGTATAAAAACAGCAAATGAGGTTGTCAAAACACTTTTAAAAGAATTTTCATATTCACTCTTTGAGTCTTATTACTAGTTCTTTTAACGGAGATTAAAAGTAACTGTAAATTCCATGATAGGTCTTCTAGCCAAGCAAATGCATTAACTTTTTTTTCTTTCATTTGCTGTTCTGAAGTTCATGCTCTTCATGAACTTGCTTTCCAAAGTTCATCCTATCTTCAAAAAGGATGAGATACATCTTGTAGTCTTCTGCTTGTAAGTTGGCTTTTGCAGTGTCTGCCTGCTTTACTAGAAGCAACTGCAGCTCTTCTGCTAGTTTAAGAACTTCAGTGGAATTCCAGGTTGACCTTGGACAAAGATGAGAAAAGGGACATCCATTTTGCACGTCCCATTTATTCTCTCTCCTGTCATGGAAAGAAATCTTTGTAGTGGTATTGCTTCACATTAAAGTGATATAACTTTTGCCCCCAACCCTAGTCGCATAAATCTGATACTTTGTGGTGCCTCAAGTGAAAATAATTGACAGAGTACATTCCAGATTGCATTTGTAGAGTTTTGGCCTTTAATCTTTATCAGAAGATATCTGTATTATAATCAGCATGTTAATGCTAGTTTTCTGAGGCTGCTAGTCTATCACTTCTGTCCCCTTCCATAACTACATTTCTTGAGTCAAACTTCCCATGTGTGAACCCTTCTGTTGTGTAGTTTCAAGATTCTGGTAGTAGAGAGACAGCTGTGTAGGTATGTAACCACCATATCAAAGAGAAATCTTCTGCCTCACTGTAAATGCTCATCACATATTTGGTGCAATGTAGGGAGTCTTAATGAACAAGCTCTGCCAGGCTCTAACCTACTGCTTGCTGTTGTCTTCTCATTTACACATCACTGGATTTAGGTGAATCACTTCTTGTGAGATAGAGTCAATGGTTTTTCAGCAAAATTTCTGTTGAAGGAGGAAGTGCATTTCCAGATTTACAAGGAGATGTTCTTGAATTTTGAACGTTTTCACTTTTCTCCTTTTGGTTCCAGCTTGTGTGTCCTCCTTAATTTTGACGCCTGGGCATAGGACCTTCTGTTTGGAGACTTCCATCCAGCTGAATAGATACCACTGCTTAGAAAAAACTCCATTTCCTAAATGGTTGTTCAGTATGAACCATTCAGGATACTTAGTGAGTAGGTATCTGTAGAGATGCAGCAGGTTTAGAGAGTCATTACAGTAGATTTTTTTTTTTCCTTCCCTATGAGTAATTAGGGAATACATGCTGGATTGGAGTGACAGAGCTAAGCATGAGGATTGCATTAGTGACTGCCATTTACTTATCTGATAGAGAATGAATTCCCACCAATTTGTCACCACAGAGGAACATTTTTTGTTGTATGGTTTAGATTTCAATCTTGGAGTTAGAATTCTAGTAATGTTAAATAGATGTGTTAAATATTCTCACTGGCTTAAAGGTGTTAATTTTTTCTTTCGTAATCATGCTTCAGAATACACCATTCTTGAACACTGTATCCCAAAAAAAAGCTTCCTTAAGAAAATAATCAGCCTGTCTTATGAAAAGGAGGGAAGAGTAGTGGATGTTCAATACCTTGATTTTATCAAGGCTTTTAACACATTCTACCCTAGTATTCTTACAGTCATATTGGTGAGATATGGAATGGGTAGGTGGATGGATAAGTCAACTGAAAAAATGGCTTGGCTGCTGGATTTAAAGGGCTGTGATCAGTGATTCAGAGTTCACTTGGTGGCTCATTAGTGGTTGTGTGCCTCAGGGTTTGATACAAGGAGCAACATGGTTTAATAACAATTTGGAAAGTGGGGCGGGGTGAAGTGGACTGTCAGGAAGCTTGTGGATGATACCCACTTGGAGGAAGGAGTATGTGTAGTGGAAGACTCTTCAGAGGAACTTGGATAAGTTGGAAAAGGGGGTTCATAGAATAATAAAATGACTGTGGTTGGAAGGGACCTCTGGAGGTTGTCTGGTCCAACCCCACTGCTCAGGAAGGGCCACCTAGAGCTGGTTGCCCAGGACCATGTCCAGATGGCCTTTGGGTATCTCCAAGGATGGAGACTCCACAACCTCCCTGGGCAACCTGTGCCAGTGCTCAGTCACCCCCCAATGAAAAAGTGTTTCCTGATGTTCAGAAGGAACCTCCTGTGTTTCGGTTTGTGCCCATTGCCTCTGGTCCCGTCACTAAACACCATTGAAAACAGCCTGGCTCAGTCTTCTTTTCACACGCCCTTCAGGCATTTATATACATTGACAAGATCCCCCTGTGCCTTCTCTTCTCTAGGCTGAACAAGTCCAGCTCTCTCAGCCTTTCCTCATATGAGAGTTGCGCCAGTCCCTTAGTCATCCTGATGGCCCTTTGTTAGACTCTCTCTAGTATGTCCATGTCTTTCTTGTACTGGGTATATTAATCAGTATTACTAAATATTAATGTAATTTTTACCCCCTTTGATTTCTTTGGAGTACATTGGGCATTTTAGAATGGAGGATTCTTCAGAGAATACTTTATCTTAAGAACTGTTTAGCTGTAGAATTGTGGGTCAAACTGTTTTTTTTTTTACTTTTCTTATGTTCCCTTCTTTGACACAGAGTCAGGATATTCAGTTAATAGTGCATTTATGTTCAAATTGCACATATGTATGATTGCTTTGTCCATTTTGTAGAAAGATACCTTAGGAAAAGACTTAAGCTGTTGATCGAGAAGGGGATTGGACCTGAGCGACCTGAGGTATAGGACTGTGCTGTTAGTCATGCAAACTTGTTAAAAGTAATCCTTAAATGGTAAAGTTTGCAGAGACAAAGCACTATAAAGGAAAAAAATTTAGTATTAGGATTATGAATCTGAATGTTTAGACATTTCTATACTTCATCAGCAATAGCAATTTCCCTTCCCGGGCAAAAAAAAAAAAAAAAAAAAGAATTAAAAAAGAACCTGATGTGCTTTTTGATTCTTCAGAGATCTAGAAATATTTTTTTTATTATTTTTTAAGTGTTACTGTCTTAATAACAAAAAGCAACTTCATGGAATTATGACAAATTTAAAAATCTGTTTTGTTTCCTTTGGCAATGCAATACTACTTGATAAATTACTTGATTCTGTATGTTGTTCAAATGCTTGTGGACACAATGTTAACATAAGGAAAACTAAACTGAAAGCAATTTTATGCAGCTTTTTTTACTATACCCTTGAGCATTTTCTAAGTTTGCATTTAATCACAGAATCTTGGCCATGATATTTCTGACAGGTAATTTCCTTAATGCAGTTGACAGAGATGGATTACATGGAAGCCTATTGGATCCAATGCTTTTGTGTGCAAGTGATAAGACTAGATTAGGGTTATCTTGCTCTGAGTGCCTGGAAAGATACAGCCACCTAATAATTCCCCTGGTAATATGGATGGTTTTGTGGGAGCAGAAATTCATGGCTAGATACTGGCCTGCAAAAGTATTACCAGATTTTATTGCACCTTGAGAACATCTGGGGTGATGTGTGTTTTTCTGTTACATGATATCAAAATTATATGTCAGAGAAAGACAAATGCATTAAATATTTGGCAGATTGGAAAAGTGATAAGGTAAGAGGCAGGCATATATCTTAGAAATTTTAATGGGATTTTAAAATAAAATTATTTTTGTCATAACAATGACTATTACTCTTATTTTGCAGAGAAATAACAAAAGAAGTAGCATTTAGCCTTTTAGCTTCTGTAAAGGTTCACATAAGAAAATTGCTGTTGTCTTGCTGCTTTACTAACAGACCTTAAGCCTGAATGTTCGTAACCGGGATGCTTTTTGAAAACAGGATTTAATTATGAATAGCAAAGTCTGAGTAAATTTTAGATCTCAATAATATTGTTTTGCAGTCAAGACTTTTTGAACACTTGAGTAGAAAGTGTATACAAAAGCTTGGGTGAAGTAGTTAAAAGCCATCAGTGTATATATTATTTTTATTTACTTCCAGCAAGCATTCACTTCAGTTGAAACAGGATTTTTTTCAGTGATCTCCAGGATCATGACAATTTTATAACTTATTTCCTCAAACTTCAACTAGACTAAGAAAATAAATTTGATGGGCTAGTAGCTAACAATATTGCAGTCAAAGCATCTGTTAGTGGTGTCTCATTTGGAAACAGACTTATTGGAAAGATGAAGGTTGGAGAAAAGAGCGGGTAGTGTTCATAAAACACAGACTCCTGACACTCCCTCTGTAATCAGTAAAGGAGAGAGATGCGCCTTCAGGAGGCAATTCAGAGTAAGAGTCTAATTTAGATGGTCTGAGTCGCGTCCTGTGGGATCCTCTTTGTATCTCTCGGCTGATTACTGAGAAGGCTAAAATGACCAGTTTCCCTTAGCTGAAGTTAGCTTTTGCGAATATTTTCCAGAATAGTGAGTTGCATAGATTCAAGATACAGAATGGTTTTCCAGGTTTTACAGCTTTCTAGGCAATAGAGTTTTGCTACGCTGTCTATATAAAATGTTCAGAGGCTTGGAGGGGGGGACACACATACTGTATTTCTTGGCATCGTGGCTCTTAGCTTCTTTCTAGTGGTATAAAAACTGTTGTCATGTTATTTCTGGAAAAGACAGCAAGTGGAAAAGACCATCCCTATATTGCAGTTAGAAAGAAAAAAGAAAGAAAAACCAAACAAACCCCAGACCACTGGAGAATATTTGGGTTTGGTGTGGTGGGGAAGCTTTGTGTCCTTTGTGTCCTGAAAGATTCTTTACCTTGTATCTTGGCCCAATAAAATATATTACCTATCTTTTCCATGTTTTATTTCCAAAGGAAAAAAAAGAAGGGGGCATTCTATACAGAGACTGTGTCATGAAAAAGGATCACGTAGGTGTTTAATATATGCTGTGATGAGTAATTTTGGTCATGGTACATCAGAAAGCTACTTTCCCCCACCATCTTTCTAATAAGAATTTTAATCCATTGATGACAAAACCTCTAAAGTATTTCCTTGCTGCATTGTAATACACTGTGACGAATTATGTCTCAGGAGTTGTAAAATTTTCTCATAGCTTGTAATACCTCATTTAATGAATTGATCACACTGAAATGTAAAGATGAAGCAGCATTTATTTTGTATGTTATATTGCATATAATTTTTAGACTTGACATTTATAGCCATGGAAGCTGTTATTTTACATATCATTTTCAAACCATATCAGCCTTAAACACATTTAAATTTAATAAGCAAGTAGATTAGATTTGCTTTTAAGCTAGGCATATCATTATACTTTGTGTTCCCTTCAGTAGGGCGCATGCTTACTATTAAATGCAGTATTTAGTTGTCTTTTAAAACCTAAAAATAATAAAAGGGGATGTATTTACAAAAGTAATTGAATATACAGCTGCTTTTGGGGACAGTGCCTCAGTCATGATTTTTGTAGGATGTAGACATTAAAGTAGTTTTTGTTTTTTATTAAAAATTGCCCTGTTTTGAGGAAATATTAATGTAGGAGCTGTATGTCTTTCAGTTGTGAAATACCAAATCTGTCATACTAACATATGGCCTGATCATCATCTCCTGCAGAAAAAAATCCATGGGAGGGGAGAGCTTATTTGGAAACTCTGCATGATTTACCAGGCGGATTTTCTGATGCCTCATCTTTCTCATCAGAAAGAATTGGTAGCTGCCAGGGAGGTGGATTCTTACAGCCTTCTAACTATTTAAATGCCTTACCATCCATAAAAAATATGTTGTTAGTAGTGTGAAAAAAGGCAGCCCTTCTTTCTTCAATCCTGGCTTCTTTCACCACTAAAGAAACTTTAAAGAACATCACATAGAGAACCTCTGCTGTCATTGTGATCTGTTTGTGACTCCCACCTCAGAATCTTGGTGGATGTAGAAGCAGCTGAGAGAAACCTAATGAAAATCTGAATTTTATAAAATCCCAGTGGACTTTTCTCTGGAGATTAGTTTGCTTTTCCTAGTGCATCTGCTAAAAGACAATTCCAGCATTCTACTTGTTACTGTGGCACAAAATTAGACAGGGTGCAAATAAGGGGCTTTTCACCTTAACTCAGTCAGTGGGAAGAATAATTTTGCTTCATATTTTTTCATTCTTTTTCAAAGATCAGTTCGGAAATATGGTACTGAGTTTTCCAGACTTTATGAAAGTATTCTTCACTTTTTATGAAAATAAGGCTGATGCCTGTTTTGCAAAGTCCATTCACTAATGCGGAAAACAAACAGAAGACCTTGTCTTAGAATCTGTCTTTGAAGAATATTATTTTAAAAATACATTTTGAGGGTTTTGGTTTGGGTTTTTTGTTTTACATTGTGTTCATGTTCATAGAGTCGTTCTTTGGGTTGTACGTAGTTTTTGGCTTTCTGGTCTATCTGCATTCATAGACCTACTCAGCAAATTAGTAGACCTTATAGATCTTTCCAAATCCAAACCTCTTCCTATATATTTTTCTAGGGAATTGTTTTGTCTATGAGCCACGCAAGCCAATATTTAATGAACCAGAGGACACCAGACAAGTAAGCTGAAACATACAATCTGGTTCAAGTGTAAGTTTCTGTGTATTAGCTTCATATAAAATCAACCCAACCACACCTTCTGCTCTTTGTACAATTGGTTAATGAAGGGGAAATCAGATGGAATGCACCACTAATAGTTAAAAAAAAAAAAAAAAAGTGCGACACTAAAGATTCATGCTTGTTGCCTAGTTCTTAACATGCAATGTGGCATGCTTTTGGCCTAAGCCAATTAGTAGTGCCTCTTAGACCCTGGCATGCTTCTAGAGATGGCAGATGACAGCAGCTGTTCCGAACAGGCAGACAGAACGTAGCTACCAGTTCTGGTTGAGGTAGAATTTTGTTCACAGGGATATGGACTAGAGTGCCACAAAACAGGTGCCTGTTCTTATTTGTTGCATAGCCATGAAGACCACCTTTCATAATGGGTCGATGGTACAAAATAGGCAGAATCTTTATAACCAAGAAAGAATATCTAACAGAACTTAAGAGAACTGCGAAGTCTCTTGTCTTGGCTGTTCCTCTTATCTTACTACACTTAAATGTATTTTGTGCCTTGTCTATAAAGTTGGTAAAAGGGTTAAAGGAACTGTATCACTGCATTGAACTTGAGCGTGTGGGGCAAAGGAGGGGAAAATGTGCTTCTTAAATTAAACCATCTCCCTCAGTTAACTATTAGTTACTATTTATTTAATGCTCTTGCATATAAACATATGGCTATCCACATTGTAAAAACTAAGCTATAACGAAAGCAGACTTCACAGCCACATCAGAAGATGGAAGAGGTGACTGCAGAAGGCTAAGGATTAGTTAGCTGATAAGCTTTCAAGGAAGTACAAGATTTAGTAATCAGCAGGGTAACATAGACAAGGCATCAGAAGAATTAGTTCTTTGCCATGGGGTTTGTAAGAGTGTTATTTAAAAATTAGGTCCATAGTTACTGTTCATACGAACGCATATAAATCCCTGTGAATTTCATTCTGTGCATTTCACTAGATAGATTATGTGATCTTTGAACTTTTGTTGATAATTTTTTTAGTGTAGAAGATTGGCAATGTACGGTGTCAGCAAAATATGTCACATAGTCATGAGGCGTAACTGAAGAATTGAATAATTTGTATCACGTCTTGCTCACAAGGATAATTAAATGGAATGGCATTTAAGTTGATGGAACTACAGGGGTGACCACTGGCTAAAGAACTGTCTCCCAGGTTTCTTCCGTAAAATGATCATCAATGTTTTGTTAATTTCTCCCCCTTGTAAGTGTGTGCTTTAATATGCTTATTTTTCCTAGTACTTTCAGCAGGAATAACTTAATTCCAGGGAATAGAAAATAATTCTAAACCAAAATAATTTAAAAAAGAAATCATATATTTGTGGAATCTAACATGTTGTATCTTTCATTTAAATACAACTTTTTCATTTTTTTATTCAAAGAAAATGTGCTGCACAGTGAAATTACACTTAATAACATCAAAAAGTAGTGAAAAAAGAAAAACCAACTAATTTCTGGAGTTTTTTAGCAATGCATCTTTAAGTTTACCTCAGTATCGAAGGGGCCATTTAAAAAAGATAGGAGCTTAAGCCAGACATCAATGATGATTTCCTTCAATATGATAATAAATACATCAAAGTACCCTTTTATCTTTAATAATTCAGGATTCATTGAGAATGTAAAGGTTTTCATGTTCTGTCATTTAAGGAATCTGATAGCAATTTGTTAAAAATAATATGAGACGTCTCAACAATAGACAAAAAAATTGCGCAATATGTAAGGGATGCTATTTCAAATTGGAAGTTGGTGCTCTCTACAGCACTTGCATAAAGGTTTAAAGATTTTCACCTCACTTGCTTACTTTCTTGAAAACTGTAACCATTAGGATGGCTTCCCATAAATTATTTGGAGGACATCCCCCAAATCAGTTATTTTATAAGAAACTCCTCAACCCTTCCCTTGAAATTGCGTATAAGAAGTCTATACAGGAAGCTTTGTATAAAAGTAATTTATTGCTATGCTTTATTGGGGAAAAAAAAATCATCATCATCATCATAATAATAATAATAAAAATGTGAATAAAGTATTTCTCAGCTGAGATTTACAATTTGTACCACCATGATTTTCCAGAAGGTGTGTATTTGTGTTTGTAATACAGTTAACAGAACTGATAATGATTTTAAGCTAATTACAACATTTACATGTTGTTATTCAGTTTCCCCTTAAATGTGAAGGACAGAGTGTAGTTCTTTATAATTGGACCATTTTTTTGTTATTTTTGCCCTGAAGGATACAGTTTTTAAGCTGAATATTATTTTATTTTTCATAGTCAAAACATTTTTAGGCAAGTTACTCTATTACAGATTATTGTATTAGTCTTGAATGTATTCACTTATGTTTAGAGACCAATATGGATACAAACTATGAGAGCAAAGATGCCTACTGTAATCTGAGAGCAGAATCTGAATTGAGATTTCACACTTTGAAGAAAAAATGAATACATGGCTGAAAGTGAATGAATTAAATATGCATATTCAGTAATTACAACATTAATTAAAACTAGTTAGAGATTACACAGTGGACTTCCTTTAAGAACGCCAGAAATCCAGATCCAGTTGCTGACTAGTAAATACTGTAATGTGTGCCTGCAAAGCCAAGTAACATTGCTTGAAGCAGCCGGTCAATGCATAGTAATTTCTGAGATTTCTTAGCTACAGTTTCAGGGGCTTGGTTAGAAATATTCTCAGACTTCTAAGATTTCGGTTTGTGAAAAATAATTTTTTGCAGTAGATGAGCAGAGAGCTAAGCATTGCATCAGAGTTATGCATTGCACTACCCTAAGTTGCTACTGGTTGTCATGGTAACATTTTTAAATGGTGGTGGCTGTGGCTTGACATCAGAACATTTTCTGTTAAGTGAAGATTTTTCTGAGGTTGTAATGGAGTGTTTTAAATGAGTGGACCTTTTGTACTCAATAAAATATTTAGTAGGTTGTAGTAAATATTAATTTGTCCTCCCTTCAAGATAATACACCATGCTGTGTATTTACAGTTCTGTGCTAATAGAATGGTATTCCTGGAAAAGAGTTAATCCATTCTTAAGAGTCAAACTTGCTAAAAATAAATTTGCTAACAATGCTTTGAATAGTAATTGTTGAAGTTGTTTCACTTTATCCTTTCAAAATACTGTGTGGCAGGTTAAATGTGCTTCAGCTTTTTTAAGCATCTAGTGAAGTAATGATTTTAGTACTTATTTGTATTTAAAGCTGAACTTAAGCATTTACAATAGCTTATATTTTTGGGGGGGCAGTGGTAGAAATGGCTTAACTAAAAAGCTGGGAATGGAACATCTCTCTGTCAATCGTAAGTTAACATACTTTGTTACTGACCATATTGTATTTGAGATGAAGCAATGTGAATGCTGCCTTATCCCTCACTTAGATAAGCTTTCAAAGGTGATCTCCAAATCGTGTCTGCCACAGAGCAAGGATTTGCTGAGAGTGACAAACACATGCCCACTACATTTCCAGTATGCCTTTCAATAACTGAATTCCAAGGCTCCTGACAGAAAGGAAATGTCTTAGAAAATTCTCAGTAGTACACTTCAATACAGCAGAATACATTGAGTGAAAAGCAGAACTGTTTTTGCAAGTCAGGATTTATAAACTTTAATAATACACTTATCAGGAAGAAACGGAAATTCAGTTTAGAGTGTTTGGAGAAATCGACGGGTAATACTGATTCATTTCTTCTTGCTATTGGACTGCTTCATTGATAGTTCACATGGTTTGATGGCCTTTTGGAGCCAATTTAGCCCTTTGTGGCTCATCATAATCTCATCCTTCATTCCTGTGATTTCAGAGGCTTTATGGAAATACCATGCAGATGTATATGTGCTTTAGCACAGCTGATAACAGTGTCTTAGATGACCCCATCAATCTTAATGACATTTTCTACTAATCAGCAAGAGGCTTACAATTTATTTCTCTTTTTAGCTTCTTCATTACATTTTCCTCTTATCTATCTATCTGTCCATCTATCTATCTATAAAAAAAAAAAATAATCAAAAGGTGCTTTAGCCTTGCCATGCTAAACTCAGTCTTCTACACACCCACCAAGTATTTTTTAACTGTGTGCAGTTTTGCTTCTTCATGGTCGCTCAGATGTTTTTCTCATAGTTACTCTTTGCTGATTTAATTGCTTTGTCCCTACTGTTTCCCTACACAGGGTTAATACATGAGTGCTTGCCCTCCAGCTGCCTCATAGATCTAAAAGTTGCAACACACTCAGAAATTAGAGAAACCTGCCTTAAACCACACCTTTCAACATCACCTTTCTTGGAGTTAGATGGAGGATCCTCAGAAAACAAATACATGACATAAGAAAATGGCAACAATTTTCATACATGTAGGGAAATACGGAGTTTGTCTTAAGCTGTGATTGGTGTATAATAATTAATGACTGCTTTTTTCTTTTTGTTTTACTATTAACAATATAATTTGGAATTTTGCAACAATGACTGGCTTTCCCAATTTGAGCAACTGTACCTTATGTTTTTCTCATGTTAACTTTATTTCAAAAGGACACTGCAATGCATACTTTTATTAAACAATAAGAGTTAATCTTTTCAATGAAGGATTAAGATTGGATGTATTTATTTTTGTTTCTGCATTTAAAAAAATGTCATTCATGGAGAAGCACCCTGAGTTTTAGAATGCAATTTTCTTTGTATCAAGGTGAGCCATGGACTCACTATGGATTGGAATTTTGCCCAAAGTGGGTAGAACATAGTGTTTTTAACTATATCATCATCTAGAGTGGCCATGAAATATTATGTGAAGTTAGAGAGAATACAAGGAACAGAATAATAATAGAACATTACGTTTCCATATATAGCATGTGAAAAATATATCAGCAAGGTATGTTCAGCTGCTTTTTAGAAATTTTACTTTTCAGTGTCTTAAAAACACACACGGAATACAACTCTTGATTTAGCCCAAAGCACCATACATAACAGTTCAAGATGTAAGTAAGTATCAGTTTTTACTGTAACAATGGAGGATCGCTGTGGGGAAGAAAAAGACAAAGTATCAGGAACATTAATCTACAGATACAATGTATAAAAACTGTTCCTTCCAGCAAAGAAAATCCTGAAATTTTAGTCTCATCTGATGTGATTATTTGTAATCTTGCCTGATTGCTGTCTGAATACAAAATCATTTGCTCTGTCCTCTGTGAAAGCTGACCCTCAACCTGGCCAGCCAACTTCTGTGGTGGCATGGAAGCCCTCTTATATTCAGTTGTCTGTAAATACTTCCTTGTTGCATCACGCTGTAGTTTTTGTTTTAATACTTCCTTGCATCTCATGTTGTTCATCTGAGTGCTGATCCATTCTGGTGTAGCATACCAGCTTGCCTATATATTCTCTTGGAGTCCTTTGCAGGTTTAATCTTTCTTCATAAAACTAGTCTCTAATTACTCAGGATATAGTTTTGATGCATCTACCATTAAAACAAAAGATTACTTCAGTTCTTTGGAGGTGTAGATGCCATTCTGTGAAATCACAGGCCTTTCTTTCACCTGACTCAGTGAGGGTAAATCTTCCCCCTTCTTTTTTGACTTAGGATATACATTTCAGATTTTTTTTATTTTTTTTTTTAAATCCATGCCATGGTACATACTTGGCCAAACATACCTACCTACTATTGACAGCTAAGGAGGGCTAATGCAGTTAGCTCATTACTGTCTCTTCATTGAGAAAAGCATTAAGCAATCATTCTGGGGTAAAAATGAGCTTAGTGAGATAGTCGCCCCCCCCCCGCCCCCCCTCAAGCCTAATTTTGAAGTATACTGTGAAAGATGTGTGTGAAATATGTGTATAATTGGTTTTTGCAGTTCCTTCTCTCCATTCTGACAGGAGGTCTTACTAGATCACATACAGCACTGTGCTAGCCTGCTTTCCATTTTGGATCTGTTTTGGAGTTTGGCACAATGAGCCTACATCTGCCTTTAAAAGTCAGTGTAGAGGTATCACAGTAGCAAGATTCTGCCTTGCAAGGTCCAATAAGCAAGTGTGGTGTTCCTTCTTCAGAAATACAGCTTAGATAAGTCTATTGTACATGGATATAAAACATTGTGTTAAAAAAACCTAAAGTCGCAAAACCCAACAAAATGCCATACTCCAAGAATAGCTGTAAATAGCTTTCTGTCAAAGTGGATGAATGTTTTGGGAACAATTTTATGAAATGCTGGTTTAGGACTACTACTAAGTATTTTCATTATTGACATGAATGATGAAATAAAAAATATATTTTAAAAATAATCTGAGAATGTCAATCTGAAAGGACCTGCAAGCATGCCTTTAGAACTAAAAATGACCTTGATGAGTTGGAGAATGAGCAGAATGCAGCATAGAAAGGGCAAATTAAAAGGTCTACACTTAAAAATATTCAGCTATGAAAATATAATGCATAATGACTGCGTAGGTAAGTAATTTGCAGTACAGTCATTTTAGCTTCTAGTAAATCAGAAATCGAACTTATTCAAGATACCATGCTATTGCAAAAAAAGGTATATTCATGCCATACTTTTTATATAAAAAGAGAATAAATATCAGTAAGGCCTATGAAACCATACTCTTGAAAAAATCAGCATTTGTAAAGCTTCAGCTGCAAGGCAATATTCTGGGAACAATGCTTCAAGAAGAAAGTGGCTTAATCAGTGGAAGTACTGAGGAGAGCAATATGAACCATCAGAACTCTGAAAATGTGACCTTCAGGGAAAGGCTGGGGAAGAGAAGCCTGAGCAAGGACTTGATAATAGTCCTCACATATATAAAAAGCAGCTGCAAAAAAGAAAGTAATCAACTTTTTCTCTGTATTTGCTGTGCAGTAGGCTTACTGTGCTGCTAGGTCAGTTTAGGATCATCAGCAGAAAAACTTTCTAATGGAAGAGCAGTTGAAAATGACAAAGTTGCTTAGAAAGATAGTGAAATCTCTAGTCCTAAAAGTTTACAGAAGCAGTTTAGACAAAAGTTGTAGGTGTAGCTCATCCTGGGAGCTGGGGTAGAGAAAGGCATTGAGGAGTGAGAGGGGCAACCAAGTGGTCTGTCTAGATCAGTTGTATTTATTATTTGCTTACCTAGCTCACACACATTGAGGGGACTGATGATTTTTAAGTGCTCTTGAGAAAATGTTCTTGTGCTTGATAACCTTGTTTTATTTGTCTGCTAACATGTTTTGGAATAAATAAAAATAACTTGAAGTGTTCTCTTTTCAAATATAGCAGCAATTATTTGCTTTATTACATATGTTTCTTTCAATTTAGAAACTGAAAGGTAATAAGCTTGTTTAGAGGTCTGGTTATTTAATACAGTGTATTAATTTATTAATAACAGTTGAAGCAAGAAGATACATGAGTTCTTGGACCAGAATCAGAATCCCAACTTGGAAGCCGTGTGTCATAGGCATGAACTGTTTAGTCTCTAGGGCACACTTGCAGATGGTCTTTATTCACTTAGCACTTCCTGTTGGCTCATTCCCAAAATCCAAAGCACTTTGTTCTCTTTCCCTCCAAGTTGGAAATAAAATTTTATGATCATAGTTGAGGAGGGGATATGGCACAGTACAAATAGGTACAACGTAGTGCGCATATGTCCAAATACAGGGTATTACTCCAGGCTTTTAGACCTGCAGGGGCGTAGGGGACAGTGCCAGATGCATCCTAGTTATGTGCCATTGAAGACATCATTTGGAGGGAAAACAGGAGTGGATGTAAGAGGAGAGAGAGAGGTGATCTGTCCAAATTAAAATGTGTAATCTTAGCACAATAATTCAAATGCACTAGAAGTAATATTCCTTTCATAGTGCTGATGTCCATGTAGCACTTTTCTTTCACGTATATTGAACAGAATATATATCGCTCTTTAAACCTTTTAATATCTTTGTAGGAAGGAAAATTGCTTAGGCATGTTGTGCAGGAATGACATTAATATGAATGACTGCATGTGTAATACTGAGGCTTTGCTTTCACTCAGCCTTGGTGACCGGATAGATCTCCAGCTATGTGCTAAGTTTAATTCCAGCCCACTGCTTGCTAACACAGTGAATGTGAGCTAGCTTTGAATCCTTTCCAGTCTGTACAATACCATAGCTAATACTAACTCTGACTCTATTCTAGGACTGAGAATTGTAGTGTCTGTGTATCTACTGCCCACAGTCCAGTGCTGGACTGTGGAATTAGGTTAGTATGTGCAACATTTTTTCTCACCAACCAAGATACAGACATAATATCACAGACTGAAGTTTGTAGATGATAAAAAGAGCAGAGAAGGGGAAATATTGGAGAAGTGACTGAGTCATAACAAACTGATCACTTGGTAAAGTAGCTGCAAGCAAGTAATATGTTTTTTAAATTATCATTTAAAATCACATATGTAGCAAAAAAGAATATAGCCCATCAGTGGGGACTTTCACCATTTCAATAGAGCCTTGGAATGTAAGTTCTGCGTAATGTGGTCTAGAAGGGATAATGCAGTTCTGGGATGTGTAAGCAACTGACTTCTTAGGCAGAGTTTTTGTATTCAGACTGTTTGACTTCTGTCACTCTTGGGTAGTGTGTCCTGTTGTCATACACGAAAGTTCAAGAAGAATGTTTATAAATTGCCAAGTTAGAGAAACTACATGAAAATGACTAGTAGGCTGGGAAATGTACTTGACAGTGAAAGATTTAGAGACATCATATGATTTAAAGAAAAGAAAGCTATTAGATTGATTTGACCAGAGTTGATAAGTAGTGATTTGTTCTCAATTGATACATATCTATCAAGGAACATAACTGTGATAACAGAGGTTTCTTCAGTTGAACGAACAGAAGTGTAACAACAGCCAATACCCAGACATGAAAACTAGACAAATTAAGGTTACAATCTTTTGGCACTGAGAGAAATTAACCATCGGTGCAACTTCCTGGAGAGTTATTTCTGCCTTTCTGAGAATTTGAGCGTTTTGTTTTTCCCAAAGCATATGCTCTATTTTGAACAAGAGTTGATTCAGAAATATCTTGTATTTTGTATTATATGTGAAATCGAAGGATCGTTTTGGTCTTACAAGCTCTGGAGTACACAGTTGTGGATGTTTAGTGTAATTATATGTCACTGAAAAAAATCTGATAAGGCTGTGATGGTATGTGGGAATAGGTAATCAGTATTGACTTCCTTTTTTTTTTTTTAGGGTGTTTTTGGTTGGTTTAAGTTGGGACAGAACATAAGGAAACAAAGTCTAACCCTGTAGAATTGAAAAGCATAGAAATGCAGTAACTGCATGAGAATACTTATGTGCCAGCTGCTGAACATAAAACATTCTTCACTGAAGTATAAAATCTGACAGGGAAGTGTAGCTGCTGACAAAGAACATTTTATCTGTGTGACAGAGAAAAAATTATCCATATGGAAGAGAAAAAATTATCCATCAGCTACCTTTGGTATATAAGCTTTCAGTTTTGATGTATTCTGGCTAAAATGACCATAAATCTATTTTTTAAAGAGTTTCCCTTCTCTCCCTCACGCACGCTTTCCATTAGGTATGCAATTCTTCTGAAACTTCCATGTAGTATTTTTTACAGCTTCTAATTAATATCAACATAGTCAAATTTCCGAGAAATTTTACAGCTCCATTTCTTAAGTCAAAGTCAGTATTTTATACAGAAATATCAAATAAGAACTGCACAGGAAATTCAAGGGGGATAGCTAACACTGTACAATACACTCTTGATATGTCAGCTACTTCTAGGGAGTAATAGGAGCAAGTGCCGCATTTTAAGACCTATTTTCAAAACTTGTTCCTAAAATGATATTGCTGCAGCCAGCTACCACAGTTTTCTGGAAGGAATGCAGGTAGGGTACAAATTTTTCCAGAGTATTTCTTTTATTCCTAAGTCTTGTTTCAGTTATAGAATAGTAGATGTGGCTGTTCAATTGTGTTCTTACAGTCCAAGTTTACAAAACTACTTCCTGATGAAGATAGGGAGTAATAATGTATAAAACATTTCATGATGCATCCTTGTCATAGCTTTTCCAAACTGACTGGAAGCAAGAAATTATGAGTTGAATAAACATAAATTTTCAATGTAGGTTTTATGGCAGTAAGAGCAAAGAAACATGGTGTTTATAAACAACTTCAGAACTTACAAAGGAGGCAGACTTAACAACCAGACAGGAAGGGAAGAAGAAATGCCTAGAGACAAGGTTGTTTAGAACAGAGGAGACCATAGACCTACCCAGCGGTGAAGCATCTGTCAAATAATGGGAGGTATACAAGCAGATCTGTAGCACTGAGCAGGAGTCTAAGAATGGTGCCTTGAGTCCAAGTGAGAAGAGAGGGAGGATCCTGAGAGGACTGACTTGATGAATTGAAGCCAGGAATGGGTTTGAGTTCAAGAGAGTTTATGGGTATGGGAAAAGGTCAGTTAAAACTTGATGGAAGAGGAGGAAGGGGAGCAAAAGCTTAAGAGAAACTGAGTGAGGAGAAGACAATGGCAGCAGGGACTTAGTGATGCTAGGAGAGTGCTGTTACAAGAAGGAAAGATGGAGAGGTCAAAAATGTAAAGAAGGAGAAAATGGAGAATAAGAAAGCATAAGTACAAGGAGACTCAATCTGTTAGTTCTGCTAGGCTACACTATTTCATTCATACAAGCAAATGGTTTTTTTCATGTTTCATAGTATTTCTGAGGAGACTTGAGTATGGAAGGAGGCACATAAAGAAATTTATTAAAAGTATGAATATATTGTGGCTTGGGAGTGTCCTGTTTGTGCAACTGTTGGGCCCTGTAGATGCACAGGAAGATCTGTGTACTAGCAAACTTCTAGCCTAAGAGAAATAACACACTAATATAATAGATATTGGCAAAGTAGAGGAGGAAAGTAGAAACAAAACTGGCAAAAGAGAGATGTTCTAAGGTTCAACAGGGTGTCTGGATTCAGAGATAAATAGGCAAGACAAATTGGTACCTGGAGCTCTTCTGCACCTGTCTCACTGGATGGTAAGTCTTCTGACAAGCAGTTAGCTTTTCTTCATTGGTGGCAAGAGCATTTGACAGGGAATAGACATATTTGTTCCAGTTTTGTGAACTCACTGTAAGGTGTGTGCTCCCCTAGAGTGAATGTCCCTCTCATCCCATCCTTGTTATTGCCCTGGCTAGAATCATTTGAAGGATGCATGCTTTCAACGTACAGATAAATGTTTGTTGTTTTAGGTTTAAGCCTACTGTAGGAAATGTTTTTCAATACATTTTTCTCTTTTTATTACTTGGTCTTACTTTAAAGAACTAGTTTAAGGATATCCCAAATAATTTATAGGGAGAGAAGTATAGAAGTAAAGGGGCTACATCATAGACTGGAATGTAAGTTCACTTGTCTGTGGGGTTTTTTGTTTGTTTGTTTTAATCCTTCAAATACAGGCATTAGCAATGTGAATCTTTTTATCAGTCAGAAGAGGTCTGGGGTGAGAAACAAGCACCTGTGTCTGTGACTTTTGTCTGTAGTATTTACAGCCTCAGTGGCAACTTGAAAGCCTCTCTAGTTGTGATTTTCAAGACTATAAGATGTAGTTCCAAGAATGTAAGATGGGAACTTCTTAATGTATTTAATTTATAGTTTGCAATGCTTAACAGCTCTGAAAATAGGGAATTGTGCTTAGCATTTCAGAATTTCCAGAAAGAAGTGAAGTGGATTATCATACACCCATATGCTGTTTCCATCTCCAGGCATCTCCCCAGTGTAGTTCAATTCTGTGTGCTGTAACTGAAGTCACTGAGATCTGACTGAGAATTTTGGGTGGAGGGGGGGTGAGGAAAAGAGGAGGGAGAAAAGCTAGGTGTCACTCTTTTACCATCCTTTGTAGTTAGTAAACAGACAGTCTGAAGGCATCCAGAAGAATTTCATGTGGACAGAGTCTGGTTTTGTTGTGGTAGTGGTAGTTTTGTCTTTAGACAAAACCCCCCAATGTTTAGTGAGCTATCAAGCAGTGAGTGATTTCTATACACTTGTTGGGATGAGATCAGTAAATTATCTGAAAATGGTCTTAGGGGCAAAACCATTTCAGCTGGACTAGAGATCCTTCTCTCATTCTTTGTCCCCTTTGAAGTTATAGTGTTTCCAGATCCATTACCTGTGCATTATATGGAGATTTATTTACTTTCAACAGCAAAGTTGATCTTGTTTATTTCAGTAAGTGCTTGCTTTAGATGGTATCTGAAAGGGATAAGGAGGAAAGAAGCTGCTTTTTGAAATAAGTATTGTATTCTGACCATTGCTAGCCTTCATTATCCACTTTTTATAAACTGGAGTTTGCTGGCTTTTTGTCAGCCTCATTGCAAAGCTTTGTTAATACACCACCATGAAAATGAAAGTTTCATACACATTGACATAATTAATGAAGAGGCAGGCAGCATGCTCTACCAATTAACACCACAGGGAAAAGTAAAATTGGCTTCCTTTTCGCGTGTTGTGCCAAAGTTAAGAACTGTAACACACAGCAAATAGATAGAGATCCTTTTAATGAGCTGCAAGATCGAGCTGAATAACTCTGAAAGGTTGTTGTGTAAACATTGCCAACTATTTAGAGTGTTAAGAGTAATTGATGAGCTTAGTTGAAAGTTGTTGGGTTTTTTCTGGGGGGGGAGCCTGTCAAAGAATAGAAATAGTGCTTGGTAATAAATAAAGTTTATTTTCAATTCAGCTATTAGGCATGTTAAAGAATATATCAAGCACTTTAAAACAAATATGAAAAACCAGAAACAGTTTACTGCTTGCTACTCGACCAACAAGTTTGTCAGAATTCATTTTTTCAACTGAATATTTCTGTACTTAGTATTTACTCATAATGAAAACTTGACTAATTGTTCTCTGATGCTGGTTCTCAATAGCCCAACCATCTGGCAACATGAGACATCACTCAAGCTTGATTTTTTCCAACTGTCCCAGAAGTCCTAATATTAACATTAACAGGGAAGTAAACAGGTGAAATTTCTCTGTGATTTATGTGAAACATTCTGTTTATCTTGAGACATAAGTGTAGAAAATTCAGAGCAGTTCAGGTTAAAACTCTTCTCAAAAAATATTTTCATTATACAGAATTGTCCTAAAAACCTAATTAGTAAGATTGAGTTTTCAAAATATGCAAAAATCTAAACCTGTAATGGCTGTTTATTGGGGAAAAAATTAATGGGCATTGGAAGTTAGAGGTCTAATTCAGGGCCTATGTTATTTAGTTAATAATGGGTCAGAGTGTAATAACAGAAATGTCATTTTGACTGTTCAGTGGCACCAGCTAACTTAATCTGTCTTTTTTAAGAAAATAAAGCATCTCCTTCACTTTCTGTCCATTCTAAATAATTTGAATTTTGACAACAATCAGTTTATACAATTTTATTTTAGCCCAAGTATTGTATTAAGGGCAACAAAGCTGGTGAGGTGCCTGGAGCACAAGTCTTATGAGGAGCAGCTGAGGGAACTGTGGTTGTTTGGCCTGGAGAAAAGGAGGCTGAGGGGAGACCTTATTGCTCTCTACAGCTACCTGAAAGGAGGTTGTAGTGAGGTGGGTGCTGGTCTCTTCTGTCAGGTGGCTGGAGATAGGACAAGAGGAAATGGCCTCAAGTTGCAGCAGGGGAGGCTTAGATTGGATATTAGGGAAAATTTCTTTACTGAAAGGGTTGTCAGGCATTGGAACAGGCTGCCCAGGGAAGTGGTGGAGTCACCATCCCTGGAGGTATTCAAAAAGCGCGTAGACAAGGCACTTCAGGACGTGGTTTAGTGGGCATGGTTGATGGTTGGACTCGATGATCTTATAGGTCTTTTCCAACCTAAATGATTCTATGATTCTATGATTCAGTCAGATACAGCTTTTCACTTCATGTTGTGTACAAGCAAATCACCAAGATTGGTGATGTGTGAGCATCTGCATCTTGGCATCTTAAATAAATCTTAAAATATGTCAAAATTGTGATTAGAGAAGCAAAACATGATAAAATGAAAAGTAATAACTAGAAGCCAATAAAGATTATGCTAGACTTGCTAAACAATTGACATTCTAAATGGTCATGTCTGCTGTTAGAGTAATCTCCACAACAGATAATTACACGTCCCTTCACTTGGTATGTTAAAGGTGATACCAGAAGCATCCAATAACTGTACAACTAAGAATATTAATATGCAAACACAACTGGAGACAATTTATTTTCATTGTGGTGAAGTCCTTCTACTATATGTTAAGAAACACATATTGCCGAGTAGTTAGTTAACTTCTATTTTCAAAAGGGAGGTTAAAAGCCATAGTAAATGTCAGAGTATTGTAAGACTCAAAAATAATGTTGAACTTCCAAAATTTATTTGTTTAGAAAATAAGAATGGTAATGAAAAAATATTAGTCGTCCCCCCTGTCCCCTGCCCCCCCCCCCGAAGATTTCTCACTAAATCTTGAGTCTTCAGGTGCTGGAAGACTAAATTTCTACTACCTGATCACTTGTCTAGTGAGGAAGATGCATTTCTTTTTTTTCAATAATTTTTATTTATGCTTCATTTCCTCATTAAGTAGCCTTATCAAACTTATAATCAACATTTCAATTTTTTTGTTATTTTCTATCTTTTTACTACTTCAGCTCTGCTGAAGTTTTTTTGTCTTATTTTGTTTTTGTCTTTAGCCTCTCACATACCTACCTCTAGTCATTCTTGTGTCTTCTCCTTACATATCTTTATATTGTCTAATCTTTTTCTAACCTAGATTTTATCTTAACCTCCCATGAATTAGTAAAATGTCTTCTCCTCCTCTGCCCTCTAAATTTTAGTTACTTTATTTTTCTCCCCTTCAACATTTCTCCTGCTTTTGTCCTTCAAAACACTTAATGGACTCTGTTCTGTCCTTAATGATGGGCCAAGTCTCTGTTGTGGTGGTGTTCAAGACTTCCTGGCTGTTCTCAGTTAATCTGATGGCTGTCATCCTTTCTTCTCAGCCAGCTGGCTGTAACTCTGTCTCCGCTCTGGCTGTTGCTACCACTAGCATACCAGTGTCTCTTCTTTCCCAAGCGTCTCAATATTCTGATACCTCTCTTTTGACATCACTCTTTCTGTGGCTCTACTGCCTTCTTCTGCAGTCCAGTAGAGTAACTGCTAGAAGGTCTATAAACCACAAGGACAACTGAGTTCCAGCAGGGGAGATGAGCATGGATGTAGCAGGAGAGAGATAGAAAGGACAAAAGCCTTCATAAGAATTTATAAGAGGAAAATACTTTATTGGCTTATTTTTGTGAGGATTCTGTTTATAATTGTATCTTCTACAATTGACTTCTGCTTCAGAAAACCATTTGCTGTCTTTAATGCTTCATCTTTCCATATTTGTAAGGAGACAGAATATTACTTAAGTAAATTAATTAATTTGTTTGTCTTCAGGTTGTACGAAGTTCCTTTGTTGAAACTAGCCAAGGATAAAATATAATTAATAACTCATTAACTGTTGTCACTAAAGCTTAAAGTACAATGAGCATGTTAAAGACTGATGATCATAATTTCTGCATCAGAAAACAGGAATGATGCGGAGATCTTTAATGCTGAAATCCTTCACGCATTCACGTCTTGTATAGCAAGTATATTTCTGGCTATCCATATGTCCAATAAGTAGAGACAGAGAAGGTACTGAGACAGAAGGTGACAAGAAGTACAAAATAGCTTCTATTGGATGAAAGCTTAAATAGGTTGGGATTCTTGAGCTTGGAATAATGACAGCTAAGTGAAAAGAGAGGCCTATACAGTCAGCAATGCTTCAGAGAAGATGGAATGTTTTTGCAGTGCAAGAATTAGTACTTGGTAATATTGTCAGTCAGCAAGTGCAATATTAGCAAACAAAGTACTTTTTTCCACATGGACCATAACTGCGGAACTTACAATTTATTTGGGCTCAAAGAGGATGGATCAAGTAGTGGCTGGTATATACAGTAATCTGTATACAAGTTCTAGCTCAGGAGGCTCACAAGCCACTGACTGCAGGATTATATTTTGAGGACAAATGCTGTGCTCCACATAGCATTTCTTACATTTATTCCCTTACATTTATTCCCTACTACAACTCTGGACTAGATGAGCCCTTTCTCTTAGGCAGTATGGCAATTCTTATCTATTAAAAAATATGTATTAACTAGCAGTTGTTGTTACAAAACTGTCATAATCAATAAGGGCTAATTAAAACAATTGTAAAGTTCATCATCCAATGAAATAACACCTTTGTGTGTTTTACATTTGTATGCCATGAATTAAGTAAGTTTCAGCAAATAAATATGAGGTACTTAGGGTGGACAGGTTAGAGCTTATTAATTACCTAGCTTTGTACATATAAGCGATATATATGCCAGCTCCAATCACTAATAAATCCATCAGCTTTGAGGGTTTTCCTGTTCATTTCTACTGAACTGTTAGTGTATGTGACAGGCCATGGTTCTGTCAGAACGAATTGTCCCCCTTGAAAAGCTGGCAGCCCAGGGAAGTGACAACTTAATGGAAGCTAAAGCACTCTAATGGCAGTGCCTGGTGAAAGCCAGGGAAAGTCATCCATAGCATTTGCCCTGGCTCTTGAAAATGTCTCTTTGCATTTCTGGTTGCGTGCAAGATATTGGAGCTTTACTGGAGTCACATTTACAGGTATTATTAAATGAAATACAATTCAGTAAAACACTTGTTTGTTGATAGACTTTATTCCACTGAGGTCAGCCTGTCTAACATTGTGATCATATTGCATGTGCTCCGAAGTGCTGCAGTATTACTTAAAGATCCTTAATTTTAGGTGTCGCAGATCCATAAAATGAATAGAAATGTAAACATTTTATCCTACTGTTCACATGAGTGCATAAATATTTTTGTTTAGATATGAATGGAGTATGTGTTTAATTGAAGGGATGAAAACATAATGCACTTCATTTAAGTATACTTGTTTACAGGTGAACAATATATAGATTATTTCTAGTGCCTTTTATTAGTACTATGAATTAAAAGTTGTGTTGAGCTGATGGATAAAATTATTGCACCAGGATTATTTTATGTTGTTTTAATCTGGTTTTAGATGACATTGGTGTATGCTAACATATTTATGTATAAATAAATGAAAAGCCAGTCATTTGCATACATTACATTTGCAAACTGTGTTATAAATACCTGGTGAGTACATTAAATATTTTAATTTTAAATACATTTTAATATTTTAATAACTTTGTATGTATTAAACAGTGGATATACAATTTAGATTCTTGCCTTCTTACAAGGGTTACATGCAAATAATTGCTTTGTTTCTGGTTTTCTTGGTGTGACAGTGGCTTTTGGGCAAAACCAGAAGAGCAGTGGCTTTCAGTAGAATAGTATTTCTTCATCTTTTAATAAAAAGCCTGTATGTTTTTACAGGTTGTAATTAGCAAGGTAGATTTTTTTGAAGGAAAGTGATGCCTATTAATATAATTACTAAGAGTTAGTAAACCTAATCAGTACTATACGATTTGTCCAATTTCATAGAAAGAGAACAGGAGAGAGCAGACCAAAGAGGACTTCAGAATTAAAAAAGAAAAAGCCAAATGACTGGTTTAAATTAAAAACAACCAACTAAACCCAAAACAAAACAAGAAAAATTTTTTCTGTATGGTTATTTTCATAATGATTTGCTTTAGAGTTGAGACTTTCACATTGTTTAGCAAATTTCAATTATTTCTGTGAAGAAAAGGTGAATGATATAAACAGACACTATTTCTTTAATGTTGTTCTTAATGCCAATCTGTTTCATGTCCTCCTTCCCCTCTTTTCAGCCACCTTAGGAGACATACGCTGGCCTTAAAAAGCTCTGCATTCCATATTGAATAATAGGATATCTGGGTTTGCTGCACACTCTTAACTACTTAATGATTTTAACGCACTAAAAATGAAGTTCTAAAACTTCTTTTAAATTGCTTGCGTATTGTTTGTGGAGTATACCTTCAACAGCTCTGTGGGTACAGAGGATGGCTGAGTTATCATCCCTTCATTTGTAAGCACCAGAATCCGAAGGTGAAGTTGCTGATAAAGGCATTTCTTGTAGCTTTATTGTGGATAATTATATTAAATTATTTGCTTGTATCTTAGATAAATTTATGCTTCACAGTGCAATTGGAGCTATATGTTAAAGAGTCCAGTGCTACAAGTTGCGGTTCTGAAGCAGGGAAAAATATGTAGGTATTGTCATGTGATGTTTTGCATCTTAGTTCATACAGAAATATTTACGAATGTTGACATATTTAGAAGACATGCTTGCTTGTTTCACAGTTCTGAGTGGGACTGTAGGATATAGGATCCATTGATGTAACTAACCAAGTCTAAAGGCAAGAAGAGATGAATGTGGCATTGAAAGAATTTCAGAATTGGAAAAGGTCAATAGAGCAAGGAGAAGAGAGAGAGGGATAGCAGAACATAAAGGAGAAAAAAATGGGGAGGTTATAGAAGTCTACAATATAGATAGATACTGAGAATGGAAATCAAGAAAGATAGATGCCACAAGTAGATCCTGCTGTCACAGAATGCCTTGAACTGCACCAAGTGCCTATAAATCAAATACATTTTCTTTATACCTCAGAGAAGTTATAATTCCCTTTAAAAGGCTAGATACTTAAAACATTCCTCCTTTTAAAAGAAGAATTACTGTCTTTCTATAAGTTAACATACCCTATCTGCTTTGCCTTCTCTAACTTAATGCTTCATCTCAGATGAATAAACAAAAAAAATTGTTTATTTTTAAATAATCTTCCTGTTGTTCTTTTTATCTTGGGTGGTCATCCAAAACTTCTCAAGGTGCTCCATTTTTCTTTCATTAGGAGATAAACTGAAAATAGAGACATTTGCTTCTTTGACTCTCTCCTGTTTATTAACAGAAAAGAGTTAAGTCATATTTTGATGAAAACAAGAGGGGTCAAAAATTATCAAAGGATATTTTCTTTGTTCACAGATAGTAGCTCCTTATAGGCAACCCTCAGTCTACACCCTTCTCTTTACCTTTTCCCAGGGATAAAATTTCTAAAATGGACTTTGCTTTTTGGCGTTTCCTCGTCTCCTCTTGCAGGTTCTCCATGATTTTTGCCTTTTGCCCTGCCGATACCACACTGTAACAAAACAGTTCTAGCAGAATCCCTTTGCTTACCTTTATTTTTGGTAGTGACAGCTGCCTATGTTTGGGTTCAGACCACTCTTGCTTTGGGTCTATTTCCATTAAGGAGTTTTGGTATTTTTAAGGATTTTCTTGAGTTAAGTGTGAAGCTATGCCTTAGAGTAACTGTCGACCAGATAGTTTATAATAACTTACATTACCATATTTTTGCTATGAAGTGGTTTTCAGAATGGCTTATTCTCACTTATATATTCTCATGGAGTCAGTCCCACTAAGTGTACTTCATGGAGAGAAGCTGCACTTCTCTGTATATTCAGTGACTGTGTTTTTTATATTTTTTATATATATATAAAAAAAATGCCTTACTTTTCCATTTCTTAACAGAAATGTTCTCTATTGGAAATTGTTTCCTTAACACACAGAATCAATAAGAGCTCACACAATTTTTGCTTCACTTAAATTGGAATTTTCAAGCCTGTTGTACTTCGTAGTGTAGCGCTCTGTTGCCAGTTCATGCATGTTTAATCTTTAATGGTGACAACAGGATCTGCATAATGCACAGCTTTTGACAGTTTTTCATTTATTGTTTTCAAATATTAAGGGACATCACCATCATTCTTTTAGAGAAAAATTGAATAGAAGTCTTTTATGCTGTCATTAATGATCAGCTTGAACAGGACAGCATTACATTGCCAGCTCTTCAGGTGGTGGTATGGCATCACTAACCCCACTTCATCTTCCCCCACAAATGGAAGGCAGTTATTTTTGGGTTTCAGTTGTAAGAGTGCATGTGTACTCGTGGCCTTTTATCTCATCTGACATGCTTTCTTCTTGGGAGAAAGCAAGGTATTTGAAGAGAGGCTTGTCGATTTCAAGCACATCGTTTTAGACAGAACACGATTGTCATGCACCAGGCCCCAAAACAGAGCTGATGACAGAGAAGGACAATTATTATGAGCTCATCTACTAGCAGTTGCAGTGAGTTTGTTGCACTTATACTGATGGCCGGTCATCTCATGTAGGAAAGAGTTGGTCTAATAAAATGGTACCATCTAGTTTTATACACACTGATTTTTTTCAAGAGGTGTTGGAGAAGGGAGTAATTTCATAACAGAGGAGACGTTTTGACGGCTTCTTTTGCTTTGAAATGATCAGGTCCTCAATATCGAGTGAGATATTATCATCATTGATAAATTACTGAGCACAAATTTTTCTTCAGGTAAGAATTTCACCTTCCAGTATGATGGATGTCTCCCATCTTACACTGGGTGCACCTAGCTCCTTTAAGAGCTACCTGTTCAGAAGCTATGTTTTGCCACTTTTATTTTGCAGCTGCTTGAAATATTCAGTTTCCTTCTCCTTTTAAGTGCTTCTTTTGCCTGAATTGGTAGTATTGGAGAAAATACAGATTGAATATAACTTTCTTTTCCCCTAAACTTAACCAGACTTAATTGTGGATTTACAGAATTATATATATACATGTATACATTTCCTTGTATATGTGCATATATGTATTTTTTTTCTTTTTCCTTTTTAAGCTAATGGACAATTCAGTGTATTGATGAGCTTTATGTTGCCAGCTGAAGATTAATTCTTGCATTTTAATGATACTTTATTTTAATTTCTTTTAACTGACTAAAGGCAGCAAACCATGTTCTTCACTGTTTCCCTTTCCAGAAAGCCACTGACTGATGTAAGGGGGTTTTTTTTTATACATACATATATAGACATACATACATATATGCAAATTACTCTCCAAATCCACGTCCAAATTAATTGTTAATTTGACATATTTTTAATTGACAAATTTATATTCTGTGAAACAGTACCAAGTTCACACGCACACAAAAATTGGAATATATGTCTGCATGCTGTGATTAAGGTGAGATTAGGATTTTTCTGTTCACACCTACAGCTGTTTCCTTTATACCTATGTTGTCCTGCCTTTAAGAAGACACTTGCTTTCAATTTATGCAGTATAAATACCATGCCTCATGCATGAAGTATATTGGCACGTGTCGAATAGACTCTTTTTTTTTTTAATTTGGGCAAAGTGTATAACACATCATACATGTTTGCTAAGTTGTAAGAATTTTAGATCACTGCAGGAAAAATCTGGACTCTGGAGAGGTATCAAATTTTGTTGGAACTGGGACAAAAGTGAAGTGTGCACAATAATTATTTAGTTCATCTCTGGGCTACTTTTTAGGTGTTGTGAAGGAAAAAAGCAAGAGGAAATAATAGTTGCAGTCAGAGGTCAGTGTAAAGAAGTCCAGGTAAATCAAAATTATTCTACACTGTAACTAACTTGCTCTTCTCGCTTTGTCTTGTCCTCCCCCGCCCCAGTTTTTGTTCGCCCTACCACTAACCTTTTCATACCTTCTTCACTTTTTCCTAGTGTTGTTAATCCAAGGTAACCAAATGTAGTTTAGCATATATAAATACCAGGCATAAATGCTTAAGCTGGAAAAGTCTGATGGAAGTTTACAGTCTTGTACAGCTTCTTCCTTGTCTCCGAAATTCTGAAAGGCAGATAAAACATCAGAAATCTCTTGGTGAGGTTTGTATAGGGTCCGTAAGAATTGCTGTAACAATTGCAAAGATGATGTGATATCAACCTAACTTGCAGGCAAAATCAGGAGACTGTTTGGACAGGAACCTACCAGTGTCAATAATATGCCTTATTCTGTTTACATGAAACAAATTTGCAATTTACACAGAAAACTAATGGAGCCTCTGGTGTCTTGCAGATTTCCTTGGCTTTATCTCCTATGTATAATTAATGTAACCAAGTAAATGAATGAGCACTTTTCTGTAGGAGTCAATAGGCAAGTATGTTTGGAAAATGAATGAACTGCTAAGATTAATTGCAAGGCTACCCGCCTGAATATCCTGTTGAGAGACTCAGAAGGAAATGCCGACCCTTCGTAATCTAAATAACATTAGATATCAGACTGGACTGAAGATAATGCTTTATTGTGACTGTACTAGTCTTAACAATTGAAAGCTATTAATTACTGTAAGAGAACAATTCATATGACTATTGATCTTAATCTACTCAGCTAGCTTGTTAGTATTCTGTGTAATGATGGCCAATTCTAATAACAATTAGAAAAATGCATTTTTCTAACATGTACAGTGGTTGAGTAGTCAGCAGAAAGATTTAAATGAAAGTTTTGTGTGAAATACTTTTTGAAGAAAAAAACGCCCCAAAATCTGTCAGATAGAAACATGATCTAGTTAAGGACTTTTGGGTTTGCATTATTCTAGCCATTTTAGAGATCATATATCTTTTGAGTCTACATTTTTATTTCTGTTTATTTTAGCAAAGTGCTGCTTATCAATATTTTTCCAGTATTTTAAAATGGATTTCTTGAAGGGAAGAAATAGTATGTGGTGGTTTGCTTGTTGTTTTTTTTTTTCTTCTAGCTGAGCTTTAGGAATATTTTGAATCTATTTGTTAATTTTGTCTGCAGACCTCTGTTGTTATTTTGACTGCCACTAATGTAACATCTAACAATAGTGATCTAAAATGTGAAGCCAATCTTATTAATGGTAGATAGCAATAAGGAAGTGCAAGAAGGAAAATCCTGAGTACTCAAAGGAAAGAACTTGTCAGCATGTACTGTGTTCAAGTTCAGACAGAGGTTTTTTTCTGTACCATTTTAGCATGAAATCAATGGGGAATGCATAATTTTTTAGATGTGTCTGAGATTGCACAGCAAATGGTCACCAATAAGATTCTCAGCTGCCACACAATCTGGCATAGCTCCTTTCTGCTCCACAGCTCCCAGTTGCATTCAGCCCATTGTTGATGTGATGCCACTTTTTGGCTCCTTGCCCATCTGTTTTAGTAATTACTGTCATATAAGCTGATATTTCTAAACTAGAAACCATGTTGTTGTGAGATAAGCCCATTGGAGTTACCTTTTGTGATGTGTTCAAGCAGTTTATTGACTTGTTACTTTAAAATATAAATGTTCCATCAACATTTCCTGCAATATATAGAGAAGGATACTGTTATTTTTTTGAACACAAGACAAGGGATTATAATGAAATACAATCAATTTTTGAAAATGCTTGCTTTTTGTCATTGTAACGGTACTTTCAGAGTTTTAGTTCTTTTTTTTTAAGATCACAAAAGAAAACAGTGTCCTTGAATAAAGTATTTGTATTAATAAATTTTGGCAGATATAATTTTTGAAGTGTAAAATATACAAAGAAGTGGTTTGCCCTATCCAAATTATCCATTAGCACAACAGGGCTATGCCTAATTACATCATTACATATGTCAGCTAAAGTACAAGGATTTCAGGAGGATGAAGAGCAGCTTTATTCTTACAGAAACTGAATAGAATCAAAGGTGAGTTAAAAGAAATGTGGCATCCAGGATCAGATAACATCCTATCACCGACTTAACCCATTAACAAACCCAGAGACAATGGCAAAGAAGCCAACACAAATGTCAGTGGAGTGTGCCAAAGAGCCAGATGCCATCACTGGAAAATAACTTCCACAGCTTGGCATCTGTGCCTTCTGCCTGTCATCCAAAGAGCAAGAAAAGCTGAGCAAGCGTGATTATTTTGGGGTGTGTATAGAGCATGTTTCCCTCTCTTTCCTTTATCTCTCGTCATAGTGGTGTTCTTGGCTAACTTGCATGAGGCATATTAATAACAAGTTTAGAAAGGACAGAGGCATTTTTGTACACATATATGTATGTACAAAAATGCGTATCAGTTTACATTTGGGCATTTGGGCAAGATAGAACAGAAAAAAGGGGAGACCAGGGAAGGAGGCAGAAGAATACAGAGCAAAGTAAAGCTAGAGCAACACATAATAGGATTATAAAAATAAATGTTTACCTTTCATACTTCTTACAGTGTTTGTTTATTTTAGTATTGTCAATAGTGAAACTTCAATAATTTCTCTAACTTTTCCTAAGTCAGATTTCCTCTGTAAATTAAACAAACTCTTGATGTGTCTCTTTGCAATGACATTCCTCATAGCAGGTTCAAAGAAGTAACTTTTGGCAAATTTAATTTTTACAATTTAAACTGAATTCTTTTATGTGATTATTCATATCATTCTGTTATACCAGGATAATGTGTCTATATATGCATCCAAATATTGTGTGATTGCTTCTTTTTAAATTGTAGGAATAATTTCTGTCCATGTTATCAGTAGTCAGACTTTTCTTAGTAGGCCTAACCATTCTAAACTATTAGAAAAAGTGTCCGCAATAATTTGAGTGGCCTCCAGTGACGGTGGGGCCACTGGAAACTGTACACTGTAACTACTAACTGGTAGTCTTCTATGGTTAGCTAGTAGCTAGCTCTATATGTATAAAAGGTGTGTTATCGTATTCAAATGGCTGCGTGTATATGGATTGAGTGGGGGGATAAACACTGTGACTTTGGATAATTTTCACCTCTTTTCAAGTCTGTATGTTCTGTGGAAACATTTGTGGGAAACAGAGATCCTGTGAACAGTCAACCCCCTTTCTTAAAAAAATGAAAATACAATAGTAGTAAATATGAAATAAAAGTGCTAATTAATTCAGGGAAAACTCTTTAAAGATATATTGATCAGAAAGAGAGAGACAATTTGTGGTGAACTGTAGACTTAAAATATTACTTTCCAAAGCTAAAAAAGCTCACAGAAGATTGTTTTTATGATTCAGCTGTCAAACATGGTTGCAAAGACCCAATTTAAGGCAGACAATAAAAGTTTTTGATGAGCACTCGTTCAATATGCTACCCCATTGACAGAGCAAGCGTACTTTTTTGTATGATAGTGCTGGATTCTGAAATGAAACACAGTAGGTAGGAGGAAGTTGAAGAGGCTTCAGAAGCTATCATCTGTCTCAGAACTGAAGGATTTTTCCCCACTTTTAAGTTTCAGTATCCTATGTCTTTCAAGCATTCAGTACATACTAAAGCTCTTAAAAAGATATCAGTGTCATAGCATGAGGAATTATGAGTAAGCAAAGTTGTGGTTAGAGTTGGTCTGGACAAAAGAGGATTATGGCTTTCTGAGTTCTTATTTAAAACCTTTAGGTCCATTTTCTTAGGTTCAGTAATCATTACTGAGGAAAAACTAACAAGATGTAATCACTAATATTATTTACATTTTAACAGCAGTGCAGTTTTAAAATTTTTAATAAATTATGAAGATTTTGACAGGATGATAGAATTGGCACTGTGCAATTTAAGGTTTTTCTATCATAAGAGATCCATATGCATAGATCTGTATAGTTCTTTTGGAGTTAAATCTTCAGATCCCTTATACTAGAATTAAGTCATTATCATTTGGATTTGAAATTCCAAGTGTATCATCACTGAAATATTTTAGCTTGCGAGTATTACGTTTGAGTTTATTCTTTCTTTTTTCATTGCTTGTTCTTCTCCTTATTATAAACGGTCTAAATTTTTTTCACTTCATCTTTTTACATTGCATTGCTTCACAGACATCACTACCAAAACCTTGCCACATAAATTCAATGCACTTTTTTCCTTTTAATTTTCCTTGATGCTTTCATATGTATTTTAATTAAGTTATAACAACATAGGCAGGTGTAGGTTCTGACTATCAGGAGGAGTAGCTGTAACTGAATTCTTAAAGATTTAAAAGCAGTATACCACAGAGGCTTGAATAATTTGGTATGTGTTTGGTAATTTATAAAAGGTAAGTGGCTGGTTATTCCAACACTCAGTAGAAGATTCAGAGTTTTAATATTACAGAATCACAGAATGATGGAGGTTGGAAGGGACCGCTGGAGATTGTTGAATCCACCCCCTCTGCACAAAGCAGGATCATCTACATTGGGTAGCAGGTACATAGGGACCAGGTTTTGGGTATCGCCAAAAACAGAGACTCCACAACCTGTGTGGAAACCCTGTTCCAATGTTTGATAGATCCTCCTCCCAGTAAAAAAAAGGTTTTCTTATCTTTAAATGGGATGTCTTGGTTGTCAGTCTGTGCTCATTGCCCCTTCTAATTTGCCTGGACAGCACTGAGAAGCATCTGGCTCCATCTTCTTTAGTTTTTCCCCATCAGGTATTTACGGGCATTGGTAAGATCCCCCCAAGCCTTCTCTTTTCATGGCTAAACAGTCTCAGTTGTCTCAGCCTCTCCTTTTATGTCAGATGCTCCATTCCCTTAGTCATCTTTCTGGCCCTTTGCTGGACTCACTCCAGCATGTCCATCTCTCTCATACTGGGGAGCACAGAACTGGACACAATACTCTGGGTGTGGCCTCACCAGTACCGAGTTAAATGGGGAGGATCAGCTCCCTTGTGATCTGCTCACCAGGCCCTTTGTAACACAACCCAGGATGCTGGAAACCTAGTTTCCTACAAGGGCATGTTGCCGGCTTGTGTTCAACTTGCCCTCCTGGTCTTCCGTGTCCTTTTCTATAAAGCTGCTTTCCAGCCAGTTGTTCCCCAGCCTGCGCTGGTGCATGGGGCTGTTCCTCCCCAGCTGCAGGATTTGGTGTTACTCCGTGTACTGTTTTCCTCATCTTCATTACCAGACTTCATCACTTTGCTTGCATTTTTGGTAGTACTAGTAGGTTTTGTATTGCTTTGAGTAACGGATAAAGTTTGATTTTCAGGTTTTTCTTCTTCCAGTCCCTTGAACTGTATTCTGTGAGTGATGAATCTTCCCGGTATTTTGCAGTTTGCAGTTCATAGAACAAATGATTCAAACATCTTATTACCATTTAATTAAAACCTTTTGTTTATGCTACATCACAAAAATGTTTTGAATTTTGAATTATCATAAGCATTGGTGTTTTATGGTATTCATGCTGAACTCCACCTATGCTGTTTAAATGTTTTTTCTTTCCTTTTGCTTTTCATTTCTCTCTTATCTGAGAGATTTAATATCCTAAGATTTTCTTGTTACTGGCTTTGGAAATCAACACATAACTCATATGGCTCAATTGTCACTGATGTAGTCACATTACAGTTATAGCTATTAAAGGTGAGCTTTTAGAAAATTACTGAGAACTCAGTGCCTTGAATTTCAGTGACAGTCTGTTACCTTATTATTCTTTGAAAACCCCAATAAAAAAAAAAACTTTAGGTGGCTACATTTTAATTTTACGTGTTAATGAGTTGGAGGAAGGATGAACCAAGCAGGGGCAAAGCTTCTGAGTCATAAAAAAAAGTTTAAAAGTACTTCGAACTAGGGAAAATGTTAGCGATCTTTTTTTGGAATTTGCAGTGTTCTGTTTCTGTGGCTGTAGGTTGGAAACAGATTGGATGTCAGACTGATTATCAGCATTTGTGTTAGTGTCTTTTCATGTGGGTAGTTTCTCAAGTAAAGAATTTTGCATTTATTGTAAAAGCTAGTAAGGTAACTTTCCTCTAGCTAGCTAGGTATTAAAATACGTCAGACGTAATTAATGTATGACAAGGCTTTGAAAACTTACCTTCTGTTTCAAAGAAAAGGGACTCCTGAAACATAACTTGCTATGGGAATATTAACATTTGGACCAACAAACTGAAAATACAATGTTTGGTGTGTGCTGAAAGGATTTGACATGATAAATTTTAAGTAACTTCAGACTTTCTCTTTTTTTTTCTGTTGCTTCTATCACAATAAATAGCAATTTCTGTGTGCTTGAACAAACATCTACTGAATCAATATATGTGCATTTTTACACCTATATCTATAGCAGATGGTGGTATATTCTCTTAGTTGGTTATATACTTTCTTATTGATCTACCCTATCATTACACTTTGGAATATTACTCAAAAATCTGAGTTCTGGCTCACTAGAACATTTTGAGCACATAATTTACCACTTCACAAAAAGCAGAATTGAAATTGCTCTTGTATGTCAGATGATTAAGACCTCTGAGCAGTTCTTTGAATTCCAGTATGAGGAAAACAGTCCAGTGTTTTCAATATTATAATCTATGTATTACAGGTCCCTAGGGATGCATTATACCCTCCGTACCTACTGCCCCATTCTTAGTTATCTGAAACCATTTTCCCATGAGCAGAACAACTTGTTAAATGCCTAAACACCATATGAAGTCATGCCAAGAGGTGTGTGACAGCTACCAGCAACCACCATTCCCCTATGCCTTAGTGCCAGAAACTTCTTGACACCACACAGGAAAAGTGATGGGTTACAGGTGTTCTGTACTAACCATATAGAATTGTTCTGATTTGTTCTGTGTGTTGAATCAGTCCTGTTACTTGGTTACACAAATCTTACAATATAATTTATAGTTGTTTACCTACAAATATGCTTTTAAATCAGTGCGGCTTTGCAGGTATATGTTTATTCGGTTACAGATCTTTTGTTTGTTTGTTTGTATTGCTTAATATATTTAAGTAGAACAACAAAATCAAGTCATAGTTAACTATGTAGGTTTATACTACATTAACAAATGTGTCTATAAAATAAAAGTTGGTTTTGTTAAATTGGTACACAGATCAGCATGATAGGAAGAAGACGAGCTGGAGCTGTCTATTCTGTGACATTTTGAATGCTTGGTATGTTAAGCTGCTACGGAGCAAATTAAAAAAGGTTACTATGAAAAAGATTTGATGGCTATACTCAGAACAGTTGGCAGAACAAGAGAGCAAAAATTAGGGACAAGTGGAAGATTTCGATCTAAAGAAATAGGAAAAATGTTTGTGACTTGGTAGATGCAGTAATGGCTAACAGCAGCATTTTTGCATTAATGCTGAAAAAAAAACCCCATAAGAAACCCAGAAGGAAAGGCATTGCCCTGATTAAGGCAAGAGGTAAGCACGGTGTAGCCAGTGTTTTAACAGTTAGATCAAAGAACAAATTTTCGTGATGATAGAAAAAAAGTCATTATTTTATTTTTTTTTTTTACTTTTGGGGACCACTTAAAATAGTGTATTTTATACAGTTTGCCTGGAAAACAAAGAAACACGTTCTTGTACATGCTTATGTGTGTGGTGAGGGTTTATGTGTACTTATAAAGGAAGAGTACTGAGAAAATCTTTTGAAAGACAGGGTATGTCTTACTGTGTGAAATAACTTTGGGTTTACTATTGGCTGTTCTATAGGCTAATTGTGTTCTATAGCATGGTTAATTCAGATAAACATTAAAGGTGTGTAAAGATATTTTTGTCTAAAGAGTATGAAACTGAGCTTTACTACATTTCTTTGGCTCCTGTTTTTGTTTAGTTTGATGATCCTGTGAGGATAAGTTTTCTTAGGTACATCTAGTTCTGTGTGAATTCAGATTGGTCATCAGTTAATATATAATGAAACAAATGCACCACAAAGTATAAAGCTAAAACAACAAAAATACAGTTGAAACTGAGAGAAATATAGAGATGGGGCAAAATATGAACTAATAAATCCTGCATGAAAGCATCTAAATACTTAATTTTACTTGGGTAAAGCTTTTGTTTTGCCATGAAAGACCTAAAATATATAGCACTTTTGTATGTCTAGAATATAAATAATCTGATGACAGCATCATTCTAAAGTTCATGCATGTTTTTAAAGTGATTTAGTGTTCTCCTATAGTTCTCAATTTTATCCAGATACCTTATTCAGTCACACTAAAAGCACATTACCGAACATTTTATTTATCATTGTATAAGGCTTAATTCACTTGCAAATTAGAACTGCACTATTTTCAGTTGAGCTGAATTTAACTCCTGTATGGAAAAAGATAAAGATTGAGGTGGTTTTGTGTTTCAGTCTAAGGCTTCTGAGGATGCTTTTTTCTTGAAATAGACTAGACAAAAGAGTACTAGGCTTCTGGCACAAATCCTGCACACTACATGCAATTAATGATTAATTTTTCCTTTATCAATTGGATTACTGATATTAGCATAGCCACTGCTCTGATCTATTGATATCAAGGGAATTTGCTTCTAAATTTTTTTTGTTCAAACAAAATCTGAAAATAACCCCTGAATTTGTAACGAATTTGTAATTTCTATGTAGAACAGTCAGTTATCGTTCTTCAGAAAACCTTTTTCTCATTACTGATTGTGCATTGGATAGAGGAATTGAAGGAATCAAGGAGGGTTTTCCTTCAAAATTTACTTTTGTTGACATGAGGAATTCTTTAAAAAATTCAGGAGGTGGGACACTTAGATGATGTGACAGAGAGAGAGTGTGTGGATACTGGGTTGTGAAGAATGTTCAAAGTTTCTAATCAGTTTCTGTCTTAGAATGTTTTCTTAGAGGTAATTATCCCCAGTAAACCTGGTCAAGGTCCTGCTTGCATAATTAAAATATTTTCTTCATAACTATTTGTTCAAAATAGGTTGTATTTTTTTTGTAATTTCAGAGCCTATGACTAATTATTGTTTAGTTTTTGAAATTGCAAGGGGCCAGCATTTCAGTGGAAGAATAAATTATCTTTGTATTTTCTAGTGTGTTAAAACCTTGCAGTGCTTTAAGATGAAAGCAAGGGGTAAGATTACATATTTAATTTAAGCATATCACATTTTTGAGATAATTTGTAACTGGACATAACTGCTATTTTTTACTTATGATTTCCTTGCAGAATGGTCAAAAGCTGTAATTGACAAACAAATTATTTCTCTCTAGTGAATCTGAATGCAAGTATCAATAACATAGCTGTTCCACCAGCAGAAGATTCTATTATATTATTGCCACTGAATGAACTTTTAGTACTGTATACACTTGAGCTACAGCCCGGTGACTATCAGTTTGTTGCTTTCAGTTGGGCTAAAGCGGTCTTGTCTGTTACTTTATATGCCTCCAGGTACCTGCCTGAAAAGGAAATGAACAAGTGATATTTTTGTAATTCCTCTGTAATGAGTTGCTTAAAAACAAATTTTAGGCAAGTTATAAGTGATGGATTTTGCACTCTCTCCAGCTCCTTGTGTCCCTCCAGATTCACAGTAAATTAGGTAGCTTAACAAATGTGATTTCTATGTGTGATTATTTTGAGTTGGTATCTCATCTCTTTGTTTTCATTCATGTAACCATTACCAAGAGTTAGAAGGCCTAGCTTTTAGTAACATGATGCATGAATCTATTACGCAGCTTACTTTTGGAAAGAAACTATCATTTCGTTTTTCAAAATTCACCTTCACAATGAAGACAGCATAACTTGCTTCACCCAGACAAGCTACCATTTATGGTATTTTAGAGATACACCAGGTTTTTCTAGTGTCTTTTGCAACCTCTTATGTATGAATATAAAATAAAATCTTAGTCCATGTAACTTGCTGATGTGTTGTTTAACTGAATGTCATTTTATACCCTCTGCAAGACTTTTTAAGATTTTAACACTTCCCCAATAAGAATCTATTAATGAAAGATGACCATTTGGGATTTGGTGTACAAAATCAACTCAAGTTGCGAGCACTGATGTGTTGTTCAGTTGAATATTTTATTATTTTTTTCTTCAGTCTTTTTGTATGTCAGGGGAAAAAAATTGCTGTAGCATGTTACAAAATACTGTGCCACATGCACATAAAAATATATCATAGTTGGCATATCTGTAATTCAGTTGTAAGTATGAAATTCCTAGTAGGAATCTATATATCATATTAGCAAAACTGTATCCATCCTATACTATATTATTTTGCTAACATGATAGCTAGATTTGAAATGGAATCCAAAGGTCATAGTTGGCATCATATTGAGAATTACTTAATCACATTTTCCTTCCTGTCACTGACCTCATCTCTCTCCAGCCCTAACTACAACTGTCTACATTGCAGCAGGTGTGAAAACCCTCTAATATGTTTGTGCAATTTTTAAACCTACGGTGAATAAAGTAGTTTTCAGACTGCATATCAGCTTTTTTAGGAGGGTGGCACTAAAATAATCAAGTATTTGATTATTTGGGATCAGTAAATTACTTATATTAAATGTATTTGTCATTTTTATTTTTCAGATTGTATCTCACAATTATTGAAATTACATTGGCAAATACTAAATTTACAATAACAACAGATAAAGATAACAATAAATTACAGTCTTCATCCCCCACAAAAGCCCATTATTCCCTGCATTGCACTTCCTCACTGCCAGTAGCAAACTGGTGTTTGTAAACTTACTTTGAGTAAGTTACATAGCCACATTCTATTTAACAATAAAGCAACATAAAAATTATGTGTAAGGTTCAGGACTGTTGAGCATTTGAATCTTGTGCTGAAAACCAGAAATTCCTAAATTTAAACTGAACTACTGTTTTTCTCCCATCATCTGATTTGGACTTCTTACTGGAGTAAAAGTTAAAATTACATGGGACATAAGTAAACTTGGGTTTAGTTTGACAAAGGCTATGCATAAACGAAAATTAGCTTATGATAGTTATAGCACACAAAGTAAGTAAGAATTGGCACAGTATATTTAGAATATCTGTGAGTGCTGAAGGGAAAATAAGCTTCTAGTGATTGATTTTTTTGTTTCAAAACAAAAGAACATAAACATTTTCTGATTAAAAGTTATGTATGTGATATAAGAGACACAATCAGAATGGCGCTTTTGAACGTATTTGAGGTCTTGTGTGCTTTTTTTAAGGACCAAACATCCTTTGAAGATTCTAAGTTACAGAATTTTATGAATTAAATAAAATATTTAAAATTTTATTTAGTAAAAAGCACAGTCTACTGAGTTTTGTGAGATTAAGTGTTAGTGAATTTATTTTTACTTTGTCAAATTTTACAAATGTGATATATTTATAATAGAATGCATTTGTTATGTTAATCTAAATATATACATATTAGAAATAAAATTTATTATGTCATCCTTCATGACAACATCTGGTTACTTTTTGCCTAATTTAAGCTTTCATTTAGAGAAATAAATTTCTGTTTGGTACTGTTATTCCCCTCTTCCTCTGCAGGCCAGTCCCCCCTCCCACCCAGTTTTTTTCCACTGTAGTATGACTGTAATATAGAGATAGGGAAGTACAAACGTGGGACTGTCACTCACTTTTTGTAATTATTACCACTCCAGACTAACCCTTGAGGTGTGTAACAGATTTTAAAAGTAGGTAAAACTTTTTGGGCGAGAGGATACCTGAGAAAGGAAAGAAAGCCACTCTTTTACTCCAGATACACTTCCAGCCAACAGAGGCTCATAATCTGAAGTTTTCTTATCATTGTTGCTAGCAGACTAAGAAAATAGAAGAGAGTCACAGAGTATATTGACAATATTGCATGATGTTTAGGTAATGTGGAATAATAATATATATATATATGTGTGTGTATGTATCTCCCAGGATCAATCTGATGTATTTCTAAATACTGTTAAGAGTGCCAGGGCTGTGTAGTTTTGGGGAATAATAATACAGAGGAAAATAATTTCAGATCACCTTTTAATTCAGTGTCATGTTT
The DNA here is from genome assembly GCF_000737465.1 of Haliaeetus leucocephalus. Taxonomy (NCBI): domain Eukaryota; kingdom Metazoa; phylum Chordata; class Aves; order Accipitriformes; family Accipitridae; genus Haliaeetus; species Haliaeetus leucocephalus. The sequence continues at coordinate 2,181,643 of NW_010973072.1, forward strand.
TAGAAATCACTAAGAGTCTTTTTTGGTGCCATGCAATAAGGGGATACATCATGCTTTCCCCAGTCTATATCTGTCATGGTACCAAATGTATGTTGGAAAAAAAATACTGAGAGATTAAAAAAAAACAAAAGCAAGCTATAAAAGGAATATAACAACTGATACTATAGAAACTAGGTATTAAGTTTCTCCTATGTGATCCTTTTGGTTGATTTCCATGTGAACAGAAATCTTGCATCATAAAGATTAAAGTTCAAGGCTTCTTACTTGGCAGGAAGGACTGTCAACAAGAAAGGCATTCATTATTAATAATGAAAAAAAGTCATATCATTTTTCATCTTACACAGGGAGGAAAAGGACAAAGAGACATCAACACATTAAACTGTGTAGCGAACCCATTCTGTCCTCCCTAAGCCATAGTAATGAATGTGATATATGCAGGGAGAGACAACGTACACTGCCAAAACATGTATATTTGTCATGCAACACAGCTTTCCTTTTTGGTTATCCTAGTAAAAGGCAATATTTGTTTAAATAGGAAAATGAATGTATTTTTCCAGCTGTGAATTCTGTGTCAGGGCACCCATTTTCAATGAATTTTGTCTCAGTTCCTGGGTGTTTTCTTCATAATTACATAGATAATGTGTCATTTTTGCATTTGAGGTTAGCTAGATAATCTGAACTCAGAGTTCCTATACAGATTAGTTATTTCAGTCCAGGTTAAGTATCTTGGTTTGTAGTCAATAAACACAATTTGAATACCTCACCTTTGTTCTGAACTACAATAAGACTATATAAAAACATAGATTATTTTTCTTGTAATAGAGGAAAATATTCTGATTAATATGTATACTAAAGAATCAGGATGCTTTTTCTTTTTTCTTTTTTTAATAACTTAGCAGCTTTTGTTTAATTATGTGTAAATTATCTAAGAAGGTTCCCATGTATGTGGAGAATATTTAGGGGGAAAGATTACTACGCTTCCCAGAAAAATTTCTAGGAAATACAATTGAAAGCAAATTGTATATTGCAGACTCCAAAATAGACATTCCAGATCTTTTGAAATGAAATAAATAAAAATACCTACAGTTCTGGAAGGCAACTAAATCTTAACATGTTCAAGAAAAAATAATTGATACTTACAGTACATTACTACTGTTGCTTCTATTCTTAAGGGATACAACCATCAATGTTTTCTAAAAAAAAGTGAACTGTTCTCAAGTAAAAAGCAAAATATTCTAGTGAAATTAAAACTGAAGTACAAGAATAAAATGTTCAACTAATAGTAAAAAAAAAACCAAACCAAACACCAACCATTAATACTCATTAATATTCAGCTTCATAAATTCTGTAGCTAAGGATACATAAGTCAGGACACGTTCACTTCATACTCTGGTCTTCATTTTGCACAATGTTCTAAAGTACTTTTGTTAAATGCGTGCTATTTGACTGTACAGGCAAAGAAAACATACACCGTTAGAATGACATTAAGTGGGAGTGTGTATCTTTACATGCAAAATTCTTTTGATGTAACTGTAACGATGAATGAGAAGCTGTTTGGAGTGTAGGTGAAGGACACGTCCCCAGTGGTGACACAGAAGGAATAACAAGAATTATCAAGGACTGAGTATAGATTGAGGACTGCTCCTTCACTCTTTGTGAAGGTGTCTGGTGCATTTTTTTTAAAGCCTGAGGCCTGCCAATTCTTAACCTATTTCATTTTGGTGCATGCCTATGACTTAAGGGTCTATCAGCCTAATATCATATCTTTACCTCTGAGGAATGACCTTTGATCATCCAGTCACGATGATTTATTGCCTGTTGGGACAAAACCCTCTTGCTACAAAGAAAGCCGATGTCTTTTCTAGCGTTATTTTCCTCTGAGTATATGTTATGAATGAGTAGTAGAGCCTTATGTGCTGATGGTTCCTCTGACTCTCAAAACCAAGTGAGTCTCATGAAATCTACTGCATATTTTGATGCAAGTGAGGTATGACTAACATTGGTGTCGTGGTTTAACCCCAGCCAGCAACTAAGCACCATGCAGCCGCTCACTCACTGCCCCCCCATCCAGTGGGATGGGGGAGAAAATCAGGAAAAGAAGTAAAACTCCTGGGTTGAGATAAGAACGGTTTAATAGAACAGAAAAGAAGAAACTAATAATGATAATGATAACACTAATAAAATGACAACAGTAGTAATAAAAGGATTGAAATGTCCAAATGATGCGCAGGGCAATCGCTCACCACCCGCCGACCGACACCCAGCCAGTCCCCGAGCGGCAAATCCCTGCCCCCCACTTCCCAGTTCCTAAACTAGATGGGACGTCCCATGGTATGGAATACACTGTTGGCCAGTCTGGGTCAGGTGCCCTGGCTGGGCATGAGAAGCTGAAAAATCCTTGACTATAGTCTAAACACTACTGAGCAACAACTGAAAACATCAGTGTTATCAACATTCTTCCCATACTGAACTCAAAACATAGCACTCTACCAGCTACTAGGAAGACAGTTAACTCTATCCCAGCTGAAACCAGGACAATTGGCAAGGGGGCAAGCAAGAGGCATCAGCCTTTAAGACCCATAGCTGGACAGAGCTGAGCTGAGGGTAGTCCAGCTGTCTCTTTTTCCCATCAATCAAATAGTGAGGGATTTGCAAGACTTTATTAGATTGTGTCCAGAAATGTGAAATTCATCCTGAAGATTAACTTGATAAATTTAAACTTTTTGGAATGAAATATTTGCGTTCATGCAATTGCCCTATACATTCTTCTTAAGAAGCATGAAACAGTTGTTCAGTTATGTGAGAAAACAGCTAAAGAAATGCAATATTTGTGTTGTAGTTTTTTAATTAAAAAAGGGAAAAAAATAAATCCTTAATAGATTCTAGCAGTCTTTGATAGGTGGCCAGAGAAGGATGGGACTTTTTTCATGAACATGACTTTGGGCCTTTAAAATCAGTCTGAATACCTGCTCAAATCTGACTGAGTAACACCTATTAAATAACTCTTAGAAGTTAATAGTTAAAATCTCAGGATTTTGCCCCTTCTGAGCATCTCACCCATCCTGGTACAGGTCAGGCGATGTGTGCAAGTCCTGTAAGAACAGCTGACCGTTCTGCCCCTGGTTCACAGTTTCAAGGCATCTGACAGAACTGTACATGGGCTGTCCCCAATGAATCTGACTATCTAAGTAAGTCCTCTGGCCTGCAAGCTTGTTTGTGTAAGGGATTTTGGACCAGACTGGAGCAGGGCACCGGAGCACAGCAGAGCCTGTTTTCTCTTTGGTTCCCTCCTGCTGACATTGAAGCTTTGTAGAGAACAGAAGCATCTGATTTTATTGGAGCAGGGATGAATGCTAGACTAGAGAACAAAAAAGAATGAATGAAGACAAGGAACCAAAGGTTTCTTATTTTGTGATTCAGTCATTCCAGGACTGTTGCGGTTTAACCTCAGCTGGCAACTCAGCCCCACGCAGCTGCTCACTCACTGTCCCCCCTGGTGGGATGGGGGAGAAAATGAGAAAAGTGAGAAAACTAGTGGGCTGAGATAAAGACAGTTTAATAGGTAAAGCAAAAGCCACGCATGCAAGCAAAGCAGAACAAGGAATTCATTCACACTTCCCATGGTCAGGCAGGTGTTCAGCCATCTCCAGGAAAACCGGGCTCCATCACGCCTAACGGGGACTTGGGAAGACAAACGCCATCACTCCGAACGTCCCCCCCTTACTTCTTCTTCCCCCTTCCTTCTTCTTCCCCAGCTTTAGATGCTGAGCATGACGTCCTATGGTCTGGAATATTCCTTGGGTCAGTTGGTCAGCTGTCCCGGTTGTGTCCCCTTGCAACCCCTTGTGCCCCCCCAGCCTCCTCGCTGGTGGGGTGGGGGGAGAAGCAGAAAAGGCCTCGACTCTGTGTGAGCCCTGCTCAGAAGTAACTAAAACATCCCTGTGTTATCAACGCTGTTTTCAGCAGAAATCCAAAACATAGCTGCATACTAGCTACTATGAAGAAAATTAACTCTATCCCAGCCAAAACCAGCACAACATTACACAGATAAACTTAGTTCTGGTGTTTCATGGGCTTTGAGTATTTAGTTCACAATCTTAGTAATGTATGTAATGTACTTTTGTCAGTATACTTTATATGGGAATGTGGTGGTATATAAAATCATTTAGGGATGGGTACGTATGAAAGAACTAAAAATAGGGGGGAAAAAAAAGTTTCTCCAGTAATTAGGACTAACCCTGTGTGTACAACTCTGTTTTGTTGATCAAATTTTTGTTTTTACCTTGAATGGAATAAATGAGATCTAAAGCAATCTCAGAATTGAGAAAATACTTCTTTGTGTGTAATATTTTTCAATGATGGTAAATGCTAGGGAGAACCTATTAACTCAGCTCAGTTTTCCCTGTAAAGTATTAGCATTTGCAGTTTGTTTATGATTTCAGGGGAGGGGTATTGGCGTTCTTTATAATAAAATCATATGCCATTACAGATGCCATAGGGTGGGTTTTGTTTTATTGTTTTATCTGTTAGTAATACATCTCATAAATCCCTAACTAGCAATGATTTTTCTTATGTGTTCTTTAAAAGCATTTCTGTAGAGAACCTGATACTCATAAACAGGATTAAAATGGCTGATGAATTATGCAGCAAGGCTGTCTTGTTCCTTGACTAAGTCTATTTTATGGCAATTGAATTATTTTGGCAAGATTTAGGTAAATAAGATTGTTAAAGTTTGCATTTTTCAAATGTGTTTCTTTCCATATGATTTCAGTCTTGAAAATCATGTTGGCTTTTCAGCAATAGATTCTGAAATATTTAAGTAGAGATGATAAGTAAATGAAAGCACACCTTGACTCTGTGTCGAGACAAATTTTTTGAGGGTTGGTGGTATGAATCAGGTGTAAATTATTATCCAGTCCTGGTATTGCCCCTTATTTTAGTAATATTTTATTGCAGAAACTAATAAAATGAGATTTTTTTCATTTATTTTAACTTGAAAGGGATCACCAAATCCGTGAGAAAAATCTTCCTGCTAACTTATCTGCAGCACTGCAGGTGTTTTGTGCTCAGAGAGCCCAGGACTGCATTCACTGAGTGTTCAGACTTCTACTGGTTTCACTGAGTTTGGTTCACAATAAATGGAGGAAGGAACAATACTACAGATATTTTACTGTTTGTTATTTGTACTCTAGCTGCTGATTGTAGTTAATCTTGCTTTTGTTTTTCTGCTGGTTTGTTTATCTGTGAGATCTTGAAGCTGCTGTGTCTGGAGATTACTAGCGAGTCCTTGCAACTAATTTTGTTCTTAACTATTTTGTATTCCAGTGGAGACAGTTCAAATATTTGATATTTTAACTTTTTATTGATATGTAAGATTCTTACACCCCAGCAATGTTTCTTTTCAGAATTAGGGAATGCAATTTTGGTACTGATAATACCAGCTTCTAGTAAAAATTCAAGATCCAACACTAAAATTGTGTCTATTTTACACATAATGTAGGTGATACAGTAAGATATGTGCTACATCTTAATAAGGGTTGAGATTGTCTCTGGAGCAGGGAGGTTATTATGTACACAGTGAGGTATGGTCTGTCTCTTTAGAGTTCACTTTCAGGTAACTAAGCACTTGTAATTAGATGTGAAACCCTTTGTGTGTAGGTCACCTGGCTTATGTTGACTGAGACCTGATGTTAGCACCTGATGATTTTTTAGTGGCCTGGATGAAATTCACGGCTGGTCTCAATTAGTCTCCTGCAGCATAAGTGTCTTCATCACAATTGGCACCTGTGATGGCAGGCTCAGGAGGGAGGCCAAAGGTTTGAACAAGCATGCAGAACGATATAAGGAGTCATTCTGAGAGGCAGTCCTTACAGGTCAGAGCTGATGCAAATGCATGGAAGCATTAGAACTTGCACTATGCTGTGTTTAGTTATAAGGAAGAACAGGTATGTTAGCATCTAATGTGAATAATTTGACAATTTTAATTTAGTTAATTTTAAATTTTAACTTTGCCTCTGTAATAATGCACAAGGTGTATACAGCATGGTGCTTTTTATTTGATGTATGTACTTTGGGGATATAGTAACATAAAGAGAAAGTGAGTTACTTGTAAAGTCTTGGCTTTGTATTGCTTTAAACGACCACTTCAAAACCATGTTAGTATCTATGCTTGTCAGTCCCCCATACCTTCATTTAAATGCAGTATTTGCTAATTAATAAGGTTATCTGTTTGATGTATTCTTTTCTGCCTTGTTTGAGCAGAAATTGTGCATGCGTTTTGGAGAAGACCACTAGTTTACTGTCTCCTGACTATTTATGGAAACATGTCTGTGCTCTCTCAGCACCACTGAGAGGAAGGCACAAGCTTACCCATGCTAGCTTTAACTTAGCTGTCTGGCCTAATAAGAGTAATGTTTCTGTTCCTTTTGTGCTCTTGGGATGTACATGTAGATGTAGAGGCCTTTCACAGCAGAGAAGCTATGGGTGGTTGGGTGAAGCTAGAAAATGCTAGGTCGGAGATTTAAGTTAAGATAAAATGCCTTCTCTGTGTATATGAGCAATAAGATACTATACTGGGAAGGCCTACAAGCCATAAGACAATGGTTTGTATACTTTTGTATTGGTTTTGAGAATGCATTTAGTGTCTTATGTCAAGGTACTTTATATATATGTGTTCTCTGACCTCACTGATATATTCTCTCCTTCAGAGCTTGATTTCAGTAGCTGAATTTCATGTATCATTCAGGTTTACAAAAAAGAGTGTATTCAAATAGAAGCAGTCATTCATAAGACCCTTTTAAGAACTTTTTCCTGTGGGTTTTTTGGGTTTGTGGTATTATTCTATGTAGTTTTAATGAAAAAAATTATTATAAATCGTGCTGTATTGATATTGTGTTGAGATATGACAAAGCAAGGTATACTTACCTGACAAAAGATAAAAACTATGAGAGGGTACATTCTTAAGCTTTTATATGGTCAGAATTAAGCCAAAAACTAACCTCTCTGGTTATTGTCTTTCAGATTTATGATTTAATGTGAGAGTCTTTGGAGGTACTGCGTAAAAACAAGTTAGAAACTGCAAAACCAATTCAAAACCACTAAAAATAAGTTAACCTTTAAAAGTAGTTTATTGTCATTTTTCTGTGGCAGTTTCTTTAATTCAAATATTAATAATAGGGTTTTTTTATTTTAGTGTTAAAAATTCAGTGTTGCTAAGTTTTATCTCAAAATTATTTTGAATATCATGGCCAAATTACAAAACTTTAAAGAAATAGATACACCTGCAGTGTCTTAACTGTAGAACTAGTTTCAACAGGGCTAACAGAATTCAAGAAAAGCAATGGGAAAGTGTTATTTATCTGCATAAAAATATTTCAGAAAGAATTTTGCTAAAATGTTATTTTTTCTTCAAAGTACATGAATATCGATGGATTTGTAGGTAGGGCCATCTTTGTGAGTATCAAGTGAAAAGGAAAAAGTGAACTGGTCTCTCCGAGGTTTTGTTACTTGTAATTTGAAGCAAATATTGTCTCATTTAAAAAAAACTAAACCAAACAACCACAAACTAGACTTTTTAAGACTGGCATAAGCATAGTTAGAATGAACAAGCTTTAATGGATTTGTTTTATTTGTAAGGATATTTGTGTCTATCATGACTGGAAGATTCTTGGAAGTAAGGGAGAAGTTGGACAATGTGCAAGTACTGCTTGTTGGTTGTGATCATGCTTAACAGCAGATGTAGAATACCTGCTTCTCTTTAGTGTGTCCAGTCTGTTTCTGATACAAAACATTGAGCGTAACATTTTGTACGTTATATTGTGCACATACAACATGACTTCTATGTTTTGAGCTATGTTTCTTGGAAATGTTCATATTTGAAAGGACGTGAAGGAGGTGAAGGTCCTATCCAAAGTGAAAGGTTGTTTGATGCATGAGTAGAGCATAGGGGAGTCTGGTTGTAGATGTGCAAGACAAAATATTGAGACGGGTCTTAGAGAAAGTAAGGTATGTCAGGTAATCCATGTGTAAATGTTCAACAGGAGTAATTTTAATGCCAAGCCTTGAATGATCTAAATCCCAGAGGATGAGAAACTTGAACTTATGCAGAAAGTAAAAGAAGTGGTGATAGTGCCAAAAAGCAGCAGAGGGGAAGAGAAGAGTGAATTAACTGTTACCAGTGTGAATTTCATTGAACATTAGAGAGGAAGGAATTACAAGCAGGAGACATGAAGGATGGCCACCATAACAGGAGAGAGTTGATTAGTGTTGATGAAAGCAAACAACTTCAAGAGAATATTGTAGAAGAATTTGCAGACTCTAGTTATTAGCTGAAGAAAAGGAAGACTCAGAGATGTTGAATGTGATACCTTATCAATTGAAGAAGGAAAAGATGAAAAAAATACCAATTAGAGAGTGAAGAGAGGAGGGAGCTGATGCTGGACTCATGAACAGTCCTGATAGAGGTTACACTAATGAAGCGATTGGAAAGGTAATATGGAGAGGACAGGATCCCTGAAGAATTCAGGGGGAAAAAAAACAGTTAGAAAAAAGCAACTGCTGCTTTCAAAACCAGCAGATAGAATAAACTGGAAAAAAAAAAAAGACACAATATAGACTCTCTATAAAATTGAACTTTCTCACACAGTACTTCTGTCCCTATTTCAAGGCTTAATGAGCAGGCCTATATAGGCAGCTTTGTATCAGTCTCAGATCCAAAGCTGCCTTTATGCCAAAGCATGTAATTCTGCAAGGGTTATATAGACCCCAAATCCTTAAGTTAAAAAGAAAAAACAAAGCAACCAACCCTTATCCTCATAGATTCTGGCATAGGAGTGAGATTGGATAATTGCATCTGATGTCTTTCTGCCGGAATGGTCTTTTGGAGGGCGTACAGCTGGCTACTTTGGAAAGCCTTGGTAGTGCTTCAGTATAAACTGAAGCTCAAAGCTACAAACCCCACCATTTTGATCCTTCTGAGCTGCATCTTCATCTCTTTGGATGAAGATGGGTATTTAACTACAACCCTTCGGACTTGGCTGTAAGAGTTTTAAGATGTTTTAGTTGAAAGTCAGATTGAAAGCCACAAGAAAGAATTAGAGATGAAGGGCTAGATTTTGAAGAGTCATTGAGCTAAATTTAAAACTGACTTAGTCCATCTTATGGGGTAGTGTCAAAATGCTGAGGACTATTTGGAGGTTTACTGGTAGATGATGATAAGTAAAGTCCTGAAGGGAGCTGTGGAGATATTGTTCATTACACTGGAGGGATTCCATACTCATGGGGAGTGGGCAGGCTGTAAACTGCAAGCAAAGGACAGGGGAAGTGGAGACTTAGAGATTCAGCTGCAGTTAATGGAGGATTTGTTGGTTTGATACAGGAGCGTGTTAATATTTAGCTGTTATACATTAAAATGAGCTGCTGCATTGTGGACTAAGTCTGGTGGATTTAGATTCAGGCAGAATATATGAGAGATATCCAGCTGTAGACAGAATAATAAAAGGAGAAGTGGTTTCATTGTAGAAGGAAATTGCACTGATGTCCAGTTAATTTAATTCCTACAGAGAAAAGATACAACCTTTACATAATAGCATAATTAATGTATCATTTATTCTCCTTCTGAGATATGACATTCTTTTAATTTTTTTGTTAAGAGATTAATAATCTTTCACAAAACCCTAAAACTTCAGCAAGATGTGTTTATGCTGCCTTACTATGTATAATTATAATTGCATTTGGTGGTGGTTTGGTTGTTGGGTTTTTTTAACTTTTATTACTATCACATGAAAACAAGCTCTAAATTAATGTGCTCCTGATGCTTATTTTGCACTCCGAGTTAAATTCTTTCCTTGTGATTTCATAACAGCAGCAAAATGTGAGATGTGTTGATGCAAATCAAGGAGAAAAAATTGGGGCAAACTTTTGTTGATTATTGAATTTGTGTGAAATTTTTAGCTTAAAGTAAGTGTACTCAATGTGAACAAAATAGAGATTGTAGCACTGCAAGTGACTTGTGTCTGTATAAAATAAGAAAACAGAATTTTGCATAAAAAGAAGTTGCAGTGAAATACATGTAGTATGTCCTCACTATTCAGATGCTGTCTCTTTCTCCTATCTGATACTTAAAAAACAGCCCACAGTGGCAGCGGGCAAAGGTAGGCTTCATCACTTTAGATAAAACTGTAGATGACTTTTTGTTTCAGAGTAGTTTGTAGCCCTCCCATCCTACATACTGAAGCTTTAAGCTACTTAACAAGTTGTATGCAATTTTCTGTGATTAGTACTCATTTTTTATATCACTTCAAAAAAACAAACAAACAAAAAACCACCCAAAAAAAACAACAAAACAAAACTCTGAGTTTTTAAATTTAATTCTGAGTTAATTTTCTAAGGGTCATATTGTTATGTCTTTTCATCTGGAATTTTTGAAAGAATATTGTAGGACAGCAGTATGCATGACACACTGATGTCTTCTTGCTAACATTACGATAGTAAGAATAACCTAAATGGTAGTTATTATAGCTGGACACTTCTGTCAAAGTGGTTCTTTTGTGAAGCAGGTTTGTACCAGCGTGTCAGGTTTAAAGAATATCTGTATATGTCTGAAAAAGTTTATTTGGTGTTGTGACAGTACTGCATGGTGGGTGAGAGCACGCTGTGCTTCTGAAAATGAAACGCTGAAGTGTCCGTACTACCTTCGTGCTAGGTGAGGTGGAAGTGGGATTGACAAAAGATTTTGGTGCACCGATTTCTGTTTCACCTTGGTTCTGACTGTTTCCCTGCTTCTTGAGTCTGTAGTCTGAAGGCAACGGTTTAGATAAAGCTTCTTTCCCTGCTATCCCCCCGCCCCCCCCCCCCCCCAAAAAAAAAGGTAATTGGATGTCATCGTAAACTTTCTTAAATCAGGGCTACTGCACTCCTTGCTTCCTGCTCTGCCTAGCGCAGCCCCTTCTTTGGTCTGGCAATGATGCCTGTGCCAGCGGGTGACAAGTACTTCCCGAAAGCTTTTGCCACTTCAGTTACCAGCCATACCGCCTGTCCAATTGCCCGGCAACGGAGTCATTTGTGCCAATGCTAGCATGAGAAGTGGATGGGAACACGTAGACGGCAGAGAGCAAGGGCGATGGCGATCCCAAAGTAACTGAAGGTGCTTTGGAACCTCATCCTGCGCCTTCAGCGCGCTGCCGTGGTTCGGCGTGGGCATGTGTTTTTGAGACACGAGTGTCCTGCTAAAACACTTGTTTCTGCCCTTTGTTTACTAGTCAAATTGCGTGGCAGCTTCAGTTGCCCGCTGCAAGCCCGGGGCCGGCTGGCTGTGCTGGAGGACGGGGCGGAAGCGGCGGCTGCTATAACGTGCGTCTCCACTAGATGGAGTTCCCGGTACAGCTGTACCGGCACCGCCCGGCGGGAGAACCCGCCCGCGGGGACCGGGCTCGGCCGGCAGCGGGGGCGAGGGCGCTCCCCAGCTGGGCTGCGAGCCTCGCTTTCTGCGCTGAAAAGTCGCAAGGGAATCGGGTGGTTTCCGAAGAAACGCACCGGTGTAAACTCGCACGAAACAGAATCGGGATCGGGTTGTTAGGCCTGGCTTCTTCCCACCCTTCTCCCCGCAACCCCCCCTGTGCTTTCCAGAGGGTGGCTAGGTACTGTAGGCCAGGAGAAGAAGACCCGTAAAGGAAGATACATCTGTTTGGAACTGTCTCTAACCCTCGAAGGGCTGAATGTTTTCATTTATTTAGTTACTTTCCCCACCCTGAACGCAGTGGGAATAAGGGCTCTTGGCTTCTTATGTTGTGAAAAATCTAGACGGTTAATGTTGAATGCTTACGAAATATGTATTAAGTAGTGCTGAAGAGGTTAACTGGACTACTGAGTCTTTGTAGACGTTGACTATGAAATACTGGAGAAGTCAATGGATGTAACACGGAGCTTAATAGAAACAGAAAATTAGCGATTCTTACTTGCCTGAGGTAAGCACAAGCCTCTGTAATGTCTCGATCTTTGTGCAAAGACCTAGTAAAAAAGAGCAATCTTAACAGAAACCTTAAATTAGAAATAGGGATTTTCATGACAAGAAAATATCACTGGAAGGATGAGTTGTCACCCATTAATTGTAAAGAATAGAGGGAAAACCTTTTATTTAGTCTTTTTGACAAAATAAATTATTTTAAAAATATGTGATATTTCCCGAGTTTATTTTTAAACACTGTAACACACATATATAAGAAAATGGAACACTATGTGGAAAAAAGGCAAAGATATTAATGATTGCTGCTAATTTGTCATAAGCTCATAATATGCTGCTTTTCCTGATTTGAAGTCCTGGGAGCTATTTTTTCATGTGGTGTTAGAAAAGGAGTGTTTAGAGAAAGGACTGCACTTCTATTAGCTTTTCTATCACTTGCCTGAATTATTTTTATACCACATCAACTATTTTATAAGGTCGAGAAGAAAATACATTCTTCACATGAATAACTTAATATGCGGTTCTGATTTTTTTTTAAATGCTTGACATCTGGAGGCATACAATCTTTCTAATACCATATACCTTCTATATGTGTAAACTTGTTAGTGTAGGGAACTACTGAGACAAGTTTGAGGTGTAAAATGGTGTGTGGTCTTGCAGGTGATCTCTTTCAGATCTTTTCTTACTTGATGGAAAATGTTTGACTGATTAGGCAGTCTGCTGTGATAATTCTAAAGGTTAAGTTTTAGGTTGAATATTTGCAAATGTGAAATTTGAACTTGAGTTTTGAGAAGTAGAATTTGACTACCAGATCACAACAAATTGAGTGGATGATTTTAAATTGAATGTGTTATACTAAATAAACAAATGCATTGTAAATTAAAGAGTGGTTTTGTATTTGTACGTCAGCTGTGTGAGAAATGCTGTTGGTTCTTTTTGCTTTGTTTCTGATGTTCTTTGATTTCATGTTTTTATTTGCATATTCAAGATTGATCAACACTTTGCTGTTGTTTTTTTTTTAAATGGCAGTCTCTTTGGATTTGGGGAGAGGGTGCATACCTGCAAGTTCTCTGCCTGTGCTATATATACTGTGACACTGACAGTCCAATCGGGTTGGAAAAGGGAGCGTTGCCTCTCACAGTGGTGTAGTAGGTGTTGCGCCTCAGATGGATCCATTATCACTGTGGAAGAACTTTTTATTTCTACATTTCTAATTGAATTCCCACAGAGGCTGATTTGGGTTGTGTAGATTGGCAGCCTCCTTTTGCTCTGAAAAAGGTTTGTAGTTGTTAATTGATAATATCAGCAACCGAGTGTGGGATAACTGAGTTCAGTTACTGACCCAAAAGAGCAGCACTGAGGCAACTGGAAGATGTCATATGCTGTAGATAAAGTGGGCTTCGCAATTGCACACATTGATTTTTGTAGAATAAGGGAAAAATCAAGTTGTTAATAATTTGCAGATCAGATATTGATGGGGCATATGCTGTTTTGTGAAATTGCATAGCAGTTACAGTGATACTGTCACTGCACATGAGGAGAGAAGGTCAGACTGTGTACAGTCATTCATGTACTTTTGGCAAATTTGTGGTGGTACTTGCTGTATATATAGCCATAACTTGGAATGTGGTCGTGATTAATGGGTTGGGTTTGGTAGAAGAGTGTGTATAAACAAGGAAATGGCTTTAAAGAAGAAACATTGATTTTATTTTTATAAAAATAAAATGCATTTTGTTACTTTTTTCTTTTTAGACATAATGACAAGTTATCTTTGGAAGGGATGAAAATTGGTAATGGCTTTCCCCTGCATCTATTGAAGTAGTGTATATCAGGCTGAAGAACTCTGTGTCTTTTAGGTCTCTTACACTACTGAATTATGTATGTTTATTGTTTCTCTGTGTATAGATGATTTGGGTAGTTAAAACATTGATGTTCTTGTCTTAATAATATGAGCATATGAGTGTAGGGAATTTATAGTATTTGTGGGTCATATTTTTCTTACTTCAAAACATGTGAAAATTAAGGATAAAAGACAAATGAGAAATTTACTTTTACAATTAATATTTGCTACATTTACACTACTAAATTCTTTTGAAGTAATTGTTCAACACACTGCTTTTAAGAGTTTAATCTGTTTTATGGATGTCCTTTTAGCTGTAAAATAGTGCAACAGACAGAAGAAACTTTGCTTGACCATCACTGTGTTCCAGAACTTCACTTTGGGAAATTGGATAGACTTACATAGTTCCAAACTGTTTGGCTAGGAAGCATGCTGCCTTTGGTTTTGACATAATGTGGAACGAGTTGGTTATTTGCCTCCTTACATAACGTATTTGTTTTTCATTAAACATTCTGATAAGGTCTTATTAAAGTACCATGTATTATTTATGGTATTTCATATGAAAATGAGCTGAAGGGAAAATTCTATCAGCTTAGGGCATTTGCAGAATAACAACCTTTCTGTGCTAGAAAAAAAAAAGAATGAAGAAAAGCATGACATACTCCTGTCAGAACAGGAGACTGCTTAAGGCAGGGAGAAAGAATGAAAAAAGGAGAAAGGGCATAGAGAAGGTTCATTTCTCCTCCTCATTGCTCTCTCTTGCTCTGTGGCATGTGGGGTTTTTTTGTTGGTGGTTTGGGTTTTGTTTGGTTGGGTTTTGTTTGGTTGGTTTTTTCTTGGTTTTTTTTTTCTTTTGGTGGTAATCTGTGCTGTTCTGTATCTGGGCTGTTCTAGTAGATCAGTCCATGATAAACTGCAAAAGCATGGATGCTTCCTAAGCCAAAACCAATCCCTGTATTGTAAGTTTGTGCATGATTGTTTTGGTGTTGACTGCCGAGTTCTAAATACATAGGTTTCGTTGCACTGACTGCTTTTGAGAAAGAAAATTATGTAATAACTGATTCTGCTGGAAAATTTTCGGGTTTTGCATGAAGAAGACTTAGTGGATCTAAATCAGTCTCTGAAGCTTGTGTGGGTGCAGGTATGTGTGCGCACATGTAAAATGGAAAAGAATATTTTTTTTTTTAATACAGCGCCTGAGTTGCAATGACGTGTTTTGTATCTGTTTCCAGTTAAGCGGGGACTATTATTTGTTTTTAAGGGTAGATAATATCAACCCAGTTATGCTTTTGATGAAATAGACTTATCTTGTATGTGGGTTATTTATTGTTGTTAATGTTAAACTCTTGATCTAAGATGTGTTTTTGTGGGAGTTAGATATCCTATAAAATAGGTAATTTTAAAATCTTCTACAGAGTCTTTTTAAAAGGAATCCCCTCAAAACCTCAGGTGGTGCTTTGAGGTTTAACCTTCTTTCCTGAAGAATTAATATTTAATTCATTTGTCAAACTCTAATTAAAAATAGTAGTATCTTCTGTTATACTTGAGTTGTATCTAAGAAAAAAAGAGACCTGTAATATAGGACCTCAAGGACAAGCTGCAATATAAATTATTTGATTTGCAGGTCACATCCTACTTTATTACATAAAGACTAACTAGATCTACTAATGAATAATTATTACTCCATAAAATAAAGGGGGGGGGGGGGGAGGAAAAAGCCTGCAAGAGTGGAATACTGATTTGGGGTATCACTCTCAAAGTAAAAAGTAAACCTTAAATTCTGAAAATTGCAAATATAATATTTTCCATGTAACCTAATAGGGCAGTCCTTTATAATAGATTGACTAGCTGTCAACTAAATTTGTAATTTTAGATGAGATGGGGTTTAGACCAATTTTAAGATACAGTCTTTATCCAAGCCTGCTCCCCTCCCCCCAGTAAAGTAGACACAGTGTGCCACAGAATTTTATTTCATTCCTAGTGTTTCTGCTGCAGTGGCAACACAGATATTTCACAGTTTCACTGTAATGCTTTTATAGGCTTCTCTGGGAAGCTAGATGGTGAATGAAACGTAGATATAAAATTAATTTGTATTTTTTAAAAGCTCATTTATTGATAGCACTGGATATTTGCTGGAATCCTCTTGACTAGCCAAGATTCTTTCCCTTCCCCACTTTGTGCTTCATACTTTTGTTCTTAGAAGGGGAAAGCCCTTTTTATGTCAGGTGTGAGTCCTGGGAGGGGGAAAAAAAAGTGCGTGTGTGAGTGTGTATGTGTGCGTGCAGAATCATAACAGGCATTCAGTCCCAGCTGGGCAATGACACTAATTGCCCAGATCTCATGGATGCCTGTGATGCAGCGTGCTCACTTTCTCTCCTTCCCTATCCTCTCTAGGGATTTTTAAAATGCAGTATTTGAATTTTGGTAAGTGGTAAAGACCCTGCCCTAGGACCCATTTGACAAATGAGAAGCTGTGCAGCATCAGCACCAGCCGACTGAGCCTCACTGAGTCAATCTCTCTCTCTCGACTAGTCAGCAGCTACTGTTGTGAGACAAGCTTCAGCTCTCTCTGTCATTGAGGAAGTTCCATTTGCTCATCAATAGGCTGCAGGCTGTGTCTTCTTTTTTTCCTCTCTGTTAAAAATTCGTAGTTTAAATCTACCAAGTTGCCTTAGCTGATGAATGTAGGGATCTAGTGCTGGGGAAAAAAAGGCATTCAAGAAATACGGTTTCTTAAATAATCAAAAGGAAAAACCCGTAGTGACAAGATAGGGCAAACGTGCTTGCATGCAAGCCCCCTCACTTGTTCTACGTAGACTTCAGAGCAACACCATGCAGCATCCCCTTACGGGTGCAACCTGCGTGGCACTGCCGAATGTGGGCATGTGTCCCCAGCTCTCCTGTGCCTTGACTTTTATGTACTTACAGCAGGTAAGTTTGCTTAACTTTTTCTTTTCCTATAGTGCCTGCTTTGTCAGCATCGTTTGGGGGATTTGTAATCTCGTAGATATTTTTTGTGTGAATAGACTGTATAAACGTCTCCCACTGTGTGGAGTGACTGTTGTGCCTGCACTTAAGAAGGGTGAGAGTGAGTAGAAAATATGTTTTAACAGAGCATCAAGCCTTTTTGCAATGTCTTTATTGATGCTGTTTATAGATATTTAACAGAGTACTTTGACTGCATTTCTCGTGGATACTGTAACAGAGTTTCAGCCATAAAGGACTGCTCTTTATTCACTTGCAGGCATAAATTATACTTCTAATGTAAATGTGCCCAATGGCAATTTTGTTTAAGCCTTTTTTGAAGCCAGGAATTTTAAGTCTGTGTTGAAACATGCTGCTGATTAAAATCAAGCTGTTTTTTAGTTCACCAAAAAGGAAAAAGAAAAAAATATTTATAAAGCTATATCTGTGCAGAATTAATACTTCTACCACTGAAGTGTATTGGAATGGGTTTTAAAAACAATGTTCTGATACCAGCAAATGATACCAATTTTTTGTCCATTTTTAAGATTTTTTTTTTTAAATTCATTTCATATAAATTTTGCTTCTAGGGGTTTTTAAGTATTTCCACCCCTCTCCCTCCTCAAATTATTTACTATTTGGTACCCTTTCTCTGTTATAACATGAAATAAATAACTGGATAATAACACATTATTTTTTTAAACTAGTATTTTGGAATCATCATTGTATTTTACTTCTTTATTTTATAACCAAATCCACCATTATAGAGAGTCATCTAGTAAGTATGCAGAGCCAAGACAGAAATATGTTATTATGCAAAAATGATTAATCCTGTTTATTCTGTTACTTTCTGCTGAAACTTCAGGGAAAAAATTCTTGTGCCTACTGTAACAAATAGGGGCATTTCTACCAACTTCCACTACAATAGTTTATATGCATATTGACTTCCATGAAACAGCCTCTAACTTTATTTCTGTATTTACAAATGCCTGAAAGATGTTTTACAGTATTTCTTTTTGTTTCTAAAGATTAAACAAAATAGATTTAAAGCTTATTTTTATTTCAGAATATTCATTTTCTATTTGCTGAAAGAACAGAACTCAAGTATTTGCAGGATATAAACCCTTCTGTAGCTTTTTTTTTCTTCAGTATTGTAGTATAAACCGTTTCTGACTTACAGCATGGGAGTGCATAATAAAAGATTCTTGTATACGCCCTAGATTATACATGTATGTGGGAGGGATTCATATGTCTGCAATTAAAATTTGCATCAGATAAATAAGATGTATTTAATATTAAAAGAAATTGCATGTCACAACTATAATGTATGTTCTTAGTAGTTCTGTATTCTGGATACATTTTGGAAATGACATTTATAGATCAGCTTTAATGATCCAGTGTGACTTGTGCACTTACTGGTTGTATACAAAATGTACTCCTGCATTTTGCTGGATTTGTTCCTTTGAGTTTGCCAAACAACAATTTGTATGTTAAAGATCCAGCTTTTGAAAGGAAAAATGTGAATTAAGGTGAGAGGTCAACATGGCCACACAAGGAGCTGATAAAGGATAACGTAAAGATGAGGTTAGGTGCTATAATAACCTTCCTGTGTGAGCTATTGCAGTATCATTATGCAAACACATCTATAGTATGGCACTGCTTTAAGGTTTAAGAAACTGTGCAACCATAATGATTACTTTAAAATAGTGAATTCAATTCCATCTATTCCATTTGAGAGAAAGATGAGAAGTGATTGGTAATGCACTTTACAAAGTGCTATATCTAGCGGATAATTTTTAACTCTTTAAGTGGATTAACTGCCACACTGAAAGTATCTACTTTTTTTTTTTAAGTGTTGGCTTTCTCATCTGGTTAATCCTATTGGCAGTTCAGAATCATTCTGCCTCTATTGATCACAATTATATATAAGTTAAAAAGTCATCTGAATTCCTGATGATAATTGTGGCAGGTTCAAAATTCTGTGCTTGTTGCTTCTTTTGATTGCTGGTTGGCATTTTAGTTACTCTGGATTCCTAGAGAATCAGATAATTATCTTATTTCAGATATGATTTATTATTTTATGTATTTGGTTAAGTATTTCTTTAGAAACAATGTTACTTTATCTCAAAATTATTCAGGCAGAAAGATAGTTCTGTGGTGACATTACCTACAAAGCTAACGTAACATGGTTCTGGTTTAAATAGGAAAGGATAAGAAGTGGTTTGTATTTTTGAAAAACATTAATAAAGTTTTACCATGACAGCCTACTTGTTTTTTTATTTTTCTATTTTTCCCATATCTGATAATTTCTAGCAAAGCTACAAAAATACCTGTTTTATATGCCTAGTGCAAATATCACTATTTCAGTGAAACTGTAAATGTTTTTCTCACTCTATAAAGTTGTCTGGTGATCTTAAATACCAGTAACCTAAAAGCTTTATCTGGGAACTTAATAACTAGTGATTCCCCCCTGCCTATGGACCCTGTAACCAGCAGTATATAGATGTTATGTGAACCTATTGAGTATTTTTTCTCTAAAAATTGCACTTTAGATGTGTCTGCTCACTTGCACCTCAATTAAAATGAATTCAGACATCTGTATTACAACTGAGCTCTCAGTTGTTAAACTTTACTATCTATTTAAAATCTATGAAAAAATTATTCTCCATTTCTGTGTATATTTGCTAAATATGCTAGTATTCTGTCACATGTAAGTTTTTATATGTCTTTCCTGAAAGACTATAAAAGGCAATACATTCTTCTCAAGATGGGCAAACCAGTCTTCCTGTCAATAAATATTTATGTAGCCATGAGGATGGTGGTTTTCTGTGGAGCTGTATTAATCATTTGGGAAAAAATCTGTGTTTTAGTAGCCATTTAAAATTGGTCGTTATTTATTTGCTAAGCTAACACGCTTGGTCAGTTTGTTAGTATAAATGGATAAATTGTTTTCCACAGTGTACCCACAGAAGTGCTTTAGTACTTTGTCCAGTGTTAGAAACTTAAGTATTTGCTCTGATATCTTCCAGATTACGCACATATATAATGTTTGAAGAGCTAAGTGAGGAACTGAATTTTTTTTTTAAATGGTTCGTGCATCCAGGATGCTTTACCTAAAAACATTTAAAGCTTAACTGTTGAAAATAAAGTTGAAAATAAATAAAGTACAGAGGCCTAGTTCACGTTATAGATTAACTGTCAATAAGACATTCACTTGAAAAAGCCAATAATAACTGAAGGATGCTTCCAAGTTAGTTAAGCTGTTTGAAATGGTCTGAAATTATTTGGATGTTCTCTTACTAAGATGCTTCTAACTTTAGAAATCCAGAAAGAGTTTTCAAACAACTTTAAAGCCAAAATGACTTTATCAGTGGCAGCAATGAACAGAAGGAGGATAGATGGTTTTGATTTGGAAGTTTTTACTGCGTCATTATAAAGATAGGGACAATTGGGAAAAGTGTAGATTCATTTGGGTTAGAATTTTACCTAGTGTCAATATTTAAAGATACAGGAAAAGGGAACTTGGATTCGTAGTGCACCCTATCGTTTGGTAATATTTTATGGTGTTAGAAACAGCTAAATACATCTATTTTCTCTTCTCCTCCTTAATAAGACACATCAATGCAAGAAATAATTTCTGACCACAAGCTTACATCAAATGCTAGCATGAAGTAATTTTTGCAGCAAAATTTTTGACTGCCTGTAAATTGGGATTTAGCGGATATTAAGGGAGGCTTAGTTCTTACCTGGTATTTCCCTATGATATAGATTTGCCTGGACCTAGGGTTATTTAGTTGGTATTTTCTGAGTAAAGTAACAAAGTCAACTGTTGTTTTGAAACATCACATAATATTCCATATCATAGTGTACAGTACTGCTGTCATTATTTTAAAATTGGTAATTTTTTTTTTCTGTTTAATGATGATAGATGTGCTTTGTTTTAAATAGTGAAGTGGTTTGTACAAAGGGTAATTCCTCTTAAATGGAGCAATTGCTCATAGTGGACATTCACAGATCGAAAACAATTGAACTGAAACTTCAATATCAACCTTTTCTGTCTTTAACAAGAGAGTAGTTCACGGTACAGCTCTTGTATCAATGATGAAAAGAATCCACCATGAAAACAAAGCAAAAACCAACAAACCCTCCATCTCTACCCCAGCTATTCCATTAGTGCTTACATGGTAAATTAGTGTAATTTTATTTGGGCCTTAAGCATTATGACTATGGAGAAAAGCTGAATTCCCCACTCGGTTACTTATGTCATGCTTCTGGATCTGATGATTTATAGGAGTCTGAAAGACTTTTTATCACATTCTTTCTTCATGGCTTAATTCAACGTTGATTTATTTTGTAGCATTTTCAATTGGTGTAGTCAATAGTGTCAATAATGGAATAAGGATTAGAACAGATTATCGTTGTGCTAAAATTGTGTAAAGAACTAAAATGGACGATCAATTCCTGGATAGAGTTTACCTTTTTTATAGAGCACAAGCACATCAATTGCTGAATGCCACCATTGCAGTTACAGTTCTAAGTACGTGACTTTTGCATTTTATGCCTTAGTAAGTCCTCAAAGCATCGGGTGTGTTAGTTGAATTCAATAACTGGTGTTCTATGATGACACTGTTTTAAACCTATCATGAGAACACTGCCTTTCTTTACCTAGTCCATTTATAGAACTTACTCTGTGGCTCTCCTGTAAAATCAGTTAATCTGACTTTAGCTCATGAAAATTTTAAGCATCTGTTAGCTTACAAATTGGAGTCTCTGCACAATTTTGTTCCTCAGTCTGCTATTTCATGGCAATTTTCATGTGAGAACATACAACCTCTGCTTATGACTGCATGAGTGAAAAGAAGTCCACGTTACTAATGCTCACTCACCATCTGTTTTTCTTACAGCTGGGCCTTGAATAATTGTCCAGTAGCTGATGGACTGAGGGTAGGCAATCTTTTCAGGGTTTTCTGATTCATTTAACCAGCTTCAGTGCCCCAAGAGAAACATAGTGCTTGTTTATTCATATGTGTAGAGTGAAAAACTGTACTTTGTCAGATAAATTATAGTAGACTGTTAAAACAAGAAAAGGAATTACCACGCTACAAACAGTATCATGTGGATGCTTTTGCACCTAAGGGGGCAATGTGGCCCTCTTAGGGAATTTTAGTGTGTGAATGAAACAGACCTCAAAAGGTGGGAGTGTAATTGTTGCATCCAGAAGTACTGTTAATGCAGAAGTAAGGGATGATGTCTTGATGTGCTGTTTATCCTAAGTAGGGTAAATAAGACCATTTGGTATTCACCAATAAACTTTGAAGCTGGTATTTGAGACTTCACCTCTGATTCAAGACAAATTTACATGTTTACATACCTTTTGTCTCCCAAGAGCTGTTTTGTTGTTTTCCAGAGACTAATGAGAAGTGGCTTAGAGATCAAGTGCTATAGCACTATTCATTCTGAATAAGAGCTAGTTTGGGGCATTTAACTACAATGTTGTCAAACAAGGTCAGTCTCTCCTCACAACAGCGAGAGGAGGTCCTTTAGTTAAGTACTCCCCTCTCTAAATACTAGAACAACCACCACCACCCCTCCCCAACACACAAAAAAACAACAAACCAAAAACCCACCAAACAACCCCAAACACGCACACACCCCCAACCAACCAGAATCAGTTAAGAAGGTTATTTGCTGCTTTGGGATACAAGAGCAGTTGCAAAGGAGCTTCCATGTGGCAGAAGCAGGTGAATATTTTTGGCTAAGAATCATTGTTTTTATAACTGGGCTCTTTGAACATTTTAAAACACTTCAGCTGAAAAGTGATGGCTGGATTTTCTGTTGTGAACTATTTCTAAATTATCACTATTCATTTAGATTTGCTAAATATGTATATGGATGGCTCTTTTCTGGTGTGGTGTTTTATGCTAAGGAAAGTGTGTGGTGGTTATGTAAGCGGGGTTTTTTCTCAGGGCAACTAGCAGATATTTCGTTCAGTTTGTTTAGATTTTTGGACCAGTAGCCATGCAATGCTAAACTATGAAGTTTTTTTTTGTTTTTCAATGTGTGTATTTCTGAACTGGTAATAAATACTATCGTTATGTTAATATTAATTCTGTTTAAAATATTTTTGAAGTATTTAGTAAGTCATATAAATGAAAGTGGTGAAATTGTGACACTAGAATTTATCACCTTGCTTTATAGAGTTAGAATAATGTTAGTGGAAAGGAGAAGTCAACACCATCTAAGAATCCTTTAAGCTTTCCTGCCTTTTAAAGGTGTATGTGCAATTGATTTATCAGTTTTAAAGTGTGATGTGTAGTACAAGAGCTCTCCTGAGGAACTCCTGTCATTTCTTTGCTAGCATTGCTCATTTACCTCTGAGTTGCCTAGTGTAGCGCCATTGACTTCTTTTACATTTTGCTTCCCCTCCTACACTGTCAGTGCAGCAGCCCAGTGAATTTAATTAGAGAAAATAGCATATCTAATGTCTATAGTATCCTGACTAGTTGTAGTTGGGCCTTTGGTCTTTTGCACTATAGCAGGCTCCAGCTGTGGAGAGATCTCACTGTGTTTTGATCCTGCTCTTTCTCGTTGTGTTGAACACATGCAGAATCAAAATTAGATACTGTAGTAAGAACTGAAGCATTCAGTGGATTATTTTTTGTTCAGTGAGTCACTGATTTTTTTTTTTTTTCTCCTCAGATACGGAAAGAAAGCGTGTGGTACTTTGGAATTGAAATAGTAAAGACGTTCAGATGCTCATGAATAAGAATGCAAATGCTTTCGTCTTAGACCATTTTTTAAATTTACCTTTTGACCCTTTATATCAAAACACACCAAAAATTGTTGGTCTTCCTATTTGTAACATCTTGAATATGCCTTTTTTGTAACTGTGCATAGATTTAATAGTATCATCTCGTATATATTCGTGAGGTGTGTATATACTTATGACACGCCTTGCCTCAACTCCTTACTGACTTGCACTAACATTTATTATTATTGTTGTTGTTGTTATTATTATTATTTAATTTTGAAGACTGCTTCTTTGTTTTTGCTTCTCATAGCCTCTTCTTTTATAGCTATCTTCATTATCTCTACTGTGGCCAGTAAGCCTTCTATAAATTAAATAGTTAATTACAGGTATTCATCGTGCGCATGAAACTTTCTTCACAATCAAGGAGTGATAAGGAGTTTTAAACTATAAGCTTATGTTTTCATAACGGCACCATCTTTCACAAGACAGTGTGAATTTAAAGTGTTTGTTTGAAATAAGTTTCAGTAAGCATTACAGAGGGAGACAAAAAACCTGTTAAAAGTTCTCCCAGAGAATAAGAACTTGTCAGAACAGAGCTAGAGTGAAAATTTGGGGGTGAAAAGAAGTCAGACAGCCCATATATTCAATGGGTGTCCCCTCCTTTCTTAAGCTTTTTTTTTTTTCCTTGTCATGTATTAGTCCTATCTCTGGGATGTTACATGGCTGCATAGCTCAATTAATGCTCTATGGCAGGAGGAGGAAAAAAATGTCTCTCTCCTGTCAGAAGCGAAGTTATTTACTTTCAAAAGCTGACAAAATAGCACTGCAGGGGCTTCATTTATTTCCGTTCGGAATGTCATTATTGTGTAATGCAGAGGGACTTCTGCATGCATTGCAGGCTTAGTCTTGCAATCTTTAGTCTGCTGGATGGCTGCATAAGTGTAAAATGGCACACTGGAATGTTCCCCTGTTCTGACTTTAGCTCGTTCACTTTTGCAAAACTGCATTCCATGTGTCTTAAATATTTACTGCTTAGATGGCGATAAATTCGTTTGTCGGTGGTGTTGATGCTTGATACATTCGGAATCATGCTCTGGCCTAGCTGAAAGACTGATTGTATCCTTAGTTACCTTTATAATGTGTGTCACTTTTCCTGATGGGTAGCATATGGTTTGAGACTTTTTCAGCATTACTTTCTTTCTGTCATACTCTTAAGTTTTTCTAAGTGTAGCCCCCAAAGGAATATTTTAGTGCAGAATGTTTTATAAAGACTACTTGGTATTTCATTTCAAAGTTTGAAAAAACATTCAACTTTGTTGTTGTTGTATTGCATGTACTTCAGAGGCAAGATAAGTAGTTTTGATGTTCCTTCTCCAAGTTTAGCATGTGTCACTGCAAAAATACAGCGAGTGTTCAGAAATTGCAATTCGAAGAGCTTTGGTTTATTTTTCCTTTCCCACTGCTACCATCTTTTCCAGCTCCATTTAGAATACCATTCTTAGCACATAGACATGAAATTGCCTGTTGGTCTGTGGAAAGATTTTTGGTACACCTAAGGTAAAAAACACTGATAGAGCTAACTTCAGGAGTTCCTCGTGCCCAGACATTGCCCTTCTTTCTGCCTGCTCTAAAAAAAAAAAAAAAAAAATAAAAAGCTCCAATGGAAAATTACTTCATTTGGAGAGAAGTCACCTTTTCAGTGATAGCTGATTTTTTTTTTAATTTTTTTTTTGTTCTTGTTAATAGTAACCCCACTTTCAGTAGGTTTTTTCAGGCTTTTTTCAGTTCAAAGTGGTAAACTAAACATTTAAAAAATTTTAAATTTATTCATTAGTAGTAGATTTCATTTAAACACAACCTGTCTTTAAATCAAGGGGAAAGGATTCTACTTCTACATGGGCTTGCTTGCTTCTTTCCTTCTTTTCTCTTCCTTTATTTGCAGACATAAAATCCAATAAATTTCTATTGCAGTTGCTGGGCTTGGGGGAGAAAAAGGAGAGGAAAAGTACAAAGCTATTGGGAAGCGTCAAACACGGAGAATGATGAAGTACATTTCATAGCAGCCAATTCCAACCCCAAAATCCCTGTTGTGCAGGAAGGCTTTCCAGCTCACACAGGAAATTCAGCCATTGCACGGCATAGTATTAATGATTTATACACACCGCACCACTGCTTTTGTTCACTAGCAGAGCCAGGTTGTGTTAATAAAGGAATTTCAGGTAAAAGGGTCCCAGCATGCTGAGTTGTTTTGCTCAATGCGGTGGATGCTGCCTTCATAAATCAAAGGAATTTCGTGCTTTACAACCTTTCAGAGCTGCTGAGGGTGGTTTTTCTTTTTTTTTTTTTCTTAATCTGATTCACCTAGGAATATTTTCATTTCTTTTCTATAAAGAATGAATGAACTACTGGATGAGATCTATCTCAGCTGTTTTAAGGTTGATTGGTTTGCTTCACAGTGGCATTACATTTCCATTTGTTTTCCATTTGGTATTTATGCTTTATGGTGTTATCTATGGAAAGAGGCTAGCATGGTTTTATTAACATAAAGAGATGCAGATCACATTATATTCTGTCTTGTTTCTTAGAAATAACTAAATAAAATGTAAAGGCAAAATATGCTTGCAATAAACAAAGCAATTTTGTATTCTTTATCTAAAATTAAAAAAATTAATAACACTTATTAAAGCATTTATCATTTTAAAATCAAGATAATTTTTTATTAGCAAAAATAAGCTTCCATGTTCTTTTGCAATAAATATAAGTGTTAATTTTCAAAGTTGTTTTTTTTTTTAATCTGGAAACTTTGTTTTCTAATAGCAACTGCAGGATTGGGTACTTAATTTTGTATTAATTTACATAATGATTCTTTTCAAATAGTGGATCGATATTGATATTACTAAACAAAATACGTATCTACATTTGATTATAGAAGTGAAGATGAAGGATGGCTTTAAAAAAAGCTCTTAATTTCTGATGTGAAAGAGTATTAAACAATGTTATGGGACACTCATAGAAAGTAAACACTTGGTTTGATACCTATGGAATCTAATCTTTACTTTCCATTATTGTTTTACAAGGGGGTGGGGGGATGGGTGTTAGGAAATAATTACAGGGAACATGTTTTGCAGTTAAAAGGAATCTGGCTTTCCAGGGGAATCTTAAGACTTTGTATTACACAGCAGGCACAGTGTTTTTAGTCTGTTTGGATCATTTGGAGTCATTGATTCATGTAGCTTTTGCTTACAGAAAATGTGACTGCCCTGTCCTGGTGTTGTTACAACAGAAAATATGGTTCCCTCCTAGCTTTATGAAAGTCAACAATGTAGGAATCAGTAGTGCAGAAGTTAAAGCTACTTAATACCAAGAGGAATTTTTTGTTTGTAGTTTGTTCTGTAGTCTGAAGGCAGATGAATACCCTCTTTTCCATTTTCATCACTGGTTTGAATCACAGATTAATATAAGACAGGTGCCCAGTAAATGAGGTTTATGTTTATAGAGTACCATTTTTCTGTTTGTTTGTCCTCTATTATTTGGGTGGGTGAGTGTTTCATTGTATTTAATTATGTCTGTGAGGCACAAGACAACAGTCAACATCTGCTCTATTGTTTCCTTGGTTTACAGATAGCTTTGATGGGTTATTAAACAATCTATTTTTCAAACAGAAAACAGGGAAACAAGCTGCACCCATATTATGTAATTTTGTAAAGGTATATTATGTAATTAGTTGTCTAGTATTTGCACAATGATCTTTTATTTTGGTTGAATAAATGCTACTTCATTTAAAAATACGTGATGATCTCAGGCAGTTTTTGTTTAATAGTGAATTTCTGCTTTATAATATATGGGTTAAGTTGATTTTGCCACTACTAAATTGATTTTGCCATACATTTTATATTGAAATAATGCTCTTGAGTTATGAATGCTAATACAAAAATTAGAAATGTGTATTACTTTCCATTAATTACTGAAACAGCTACTGATGAACTCTTACTGATTACAGAAATGTATTAATTAACTTGAATTATTTCTGAGTAAAAGTTTACACTGTTGCCAGAGCATCAGTTGAGGAAGGCAATGCTCAGTCTACTTTTACTCTGACAGACCTTACTCAGGGCAGAGCAACCATGCATACTCCCCAGCCAAGAGAAGCTGTACTGTGTGAGCAGGGAGACAACACTGTAGAACTTGACTCTTCTACAAATGGATTTCCTGTTGAAAGAGTGCTTGTTTCATTATCTGTTTTGAATTTTTTGTTGTTGTTGTTTTAATGTACCTGTCAACTGTTTTAATTTTCTTTATGTAACACTGATGTCCACTATACTCTTTCTGGATGGACTAAGGTAAATCACTGAAAATTTCCAACTACGCAGCATGTGATTGTTTTGGCCTCAAAAATAAAATGTAGGAGAAAATTTTCCAGACACTAATGATGAGCAAATCCTAGAATTAGGCTTTCTGTAGCTTTTATCATTACAGAAAGTCGCCTATTAAAAATGTTTAAGGAAGAACATGAGTTTGTAGTATTTTAATGTCTGAGCTGCCACTCTATACCATTATAGAGCTACAGCTATCTATAGCTCTTTCTTACATGTGTACATTCGAGGCCTTTGAAATGCTGTTAATGTAATCTGGTCGTCTTATGTACGCAGGTTTTCCATTGAAATGTTGTTCAATATCATTTTAATATGAACTAAACTACCCCTTGTATATAAAAAAAAAAATAAATTCAAGGGGGGGGGGGGGAGGGAAAACCCAACCATAGTTACTCAGAAAAGTATGCATTATTAACAGTCATGTAGGACTGATGTTCCAGGCCTTTGTTTAAATGTAATTTTGCAAAATGACATTCAGTTTTTAGGATAGAATGAAAATTCCTCACTTCTTTCTGCAGGGGCTTGTTAGAAATACTTCATAGTTGCCCTCTCACCTATCCATGTGCCTCAGCAGCAAAAGATGTGAATGTAAACCAGGGATTTCAAATCTCTTCCTTCAAGTGTCAGTAAATGCTCTTTAATAAATTTGGAGGATTACGCTTGCAGTTTTGACTTTCCACAAACGTGACAAATGGAAACTCAGACAGGAACTTCTAAATACTTTTTTCAAAAAAATGAAGGAATGCCAGGGTAATGCTGTTTGTAGGGAACTTTGTTTTCAGGGTGTTTCCAGAAACACACTGCTGGGTGGGGGGGAACTCTGGTTTTGTTTGGGTTTTTCCTATAATGTTTATTGCTAAACAGTTTGGTAGGGTGTGTCTCTTAGGAACTGCTTCTTATAAACAAACGTATGTGTTTGTATACAACTGAACAAACCATGCAGGTGTCTTCAAATGCATACGTGGGAATGGAGCATTCACAGCCTCTTTTCTGGTATGCAATGCAGAGATGGATTTTAATGGGAAAGAAAACTAGGATCAGAATTTCTGCTGGAGTAGATCAACACAGTTTATTGACTTCCACTAAAGATGTTATCCTTGGCTTTGCTGTAAAATTAATGCATTGTACAGTTTGTGTGCATTTTTTTCTCATAATTTTCTTGTATATTTTGCTTGCGAATAGTTTTAAGTACTTATTTGCACTAAAATGATGCAGGCGGTATGTACCTGCTTCCAGCAGAAAATGAACTTTGAAACTGCTTTAGAGAAACTCTAAGGGAAAGTTATTTTCACAGATTTATGAAGGAAGCTGAGTTAGAGCAGGTGGAGTCTGATTGGTGATAGTGGTGGATGCTGGTGATTTGCATAGCTTCACAAGGAATTGGGGCTACAGAGCACAAAACTCCGTAAAACTTTTCAGTATTTTGTTTGTATGATCTTAAAGAGCCAAGTGGGCTGAAAAGTAGAGGATAAGAATTCAGGAAATTTAGCTCTTTTACTAGTACCACAAATGGCCAAATAGATCAGTAAACAACAAAAAAAGTTCTTCACGTCCATTGCTTATGCACTAGTACTAGATTAAGAAAGCATCTAAGGAAGCAGTCTGTGAAGGAGACCTATCATTAGGAAAAAAATTGAGGGAATTATAAAAGCCTTTGAAAATAATTTCTATAAGAATTCACTAGTCCCAGTTGACTCATTAATTATCCTGAAATCTGACAGTTCTGTAGAAGCAGCTGTGTAGCACTTTTCTGTCATTGCAATACCAAAGAGATGTTCCAATAATAGCGTTTATAATCCAGATGTGCAAAAGTTGTGTCTGTGGGAACAACAGAATATGAACTTTCAGTGCAGTTCGTGTTTGTTGAGCAGTACAAGTCAAAACTTGTAGGGCAATATTACAGTTCTTATTTTCATTTGTTCCTGGTCAGTAACACACATTTTGGTGTTTTGCTTTTTTACTAAACAGTATCATGGGTTGCATTTTTTTCTGGTTAGGGACAAATCACTATTGAAAAATCTTGAGAAAAGGTAAGATGCTCTCAATCAAAGAGTATGAGCTAGATTTTTGGTGTCTGATCCTCCTATGTTAAACTGCAGGAGAATTGGCTACATCTCAGGTCTTAGAAGGAGACTACTTTATCTTATTTCTTGCAGCAATAAAATGTTACTCATATGCAGCTAATAGCCTTAATATCAGCTAAAGTCAGCTAAAGTACTGATTTCAATAAAAATAGAAATAATCCTCTTCTGTTGTCCTCCTTCTCTGCACAAATTTACACCAGTCCTTTGCTGGTGCCTTCCAAGGGCACTGACGAAGGTTGATTAAAACCTAAATGACGGTGAGATTATGAAGGCCATCCTTTCTTTTTTCCCTTCTAATATAAAATCAAATTAACCAAAAGCAAAAAAGTCGCTAAGTGGATGACAGGAAAGGCTCTTGCCATCTGGCATTGATACAACAGTGTACGGTTTTTCTGTTCTTCAGTGCTTATTCTATCCTCTTCCGTTAACTCTGATCAGTAGCATAATTCCCGTAGGTTTACATTGTCCTGAGGAAGTTGTTGTGAGAGGTTATTAGAAATCAGATATTCACATGAATTCAGTATCCCCTGTGGTTGTTGAAGAAAATAATCTGTTTGGTAGAATAGTTATTTAGGATTGGAATGTATAATGAATAAGTAGAATATTGTCTAAGAGGTCTTGGGGCAGGGGAGGAAAGAAACCCATGATATGATTCTTTAAGGTGAGATCTCTTTACTGTATTACCAGGAAGGTTTGTCTGAAGCTTAATCCAGGGAACTTTATTCTTTCAAAGTAGTTTTCCTGTGTAGTAGTATGTGAAGGTGCCTGCAGAGAGTACCAGAGCAGTTCCACTCACATTGACCTCGCCTCAGTCACAGACCTTCAGCCTATGGGCAGAAGAGATCTGACCCATCTCAGGAAAAGGCAGGCGCTCCTACGCTGTGTCATCTGTTGGCTGGGCAGGCCACGCACAGCAGCTACCTGTAAGACATCAGACTGAGTTTAGGAGCAGTGGCTGAATTGCTGAACGTGTGATTAAGCTTGTCTCCAAACAGTTGCATTAGGAGATACCTATGAGACTGAATTGACTTCAGACATAAAGTAGCAATGAAGTTGAAAAAGCTTTCTTAACTTTGTGGTATTCAGATCTGGAGGCAAACTTCATATCAACTCTGCCTTCTAATGCTTTCAGCCAAATCCTGCCTGCCTCAGATGCTCCTAGCTTGTAGTTCTTGGCTAAACTTCAGTACTTAAAAACTATTGCCGATGTCTTGAATAGAGCTGAATTATGGCTTGGATTACATCTAATGCCTTCAAGTCTTAATATTTTTATCTCTGGAGGATATAAAACTTGTCAGTTGTGAACAGAAATTCCCACTGATCCCTTTAAAGACATGTAGGGTCTTTATTATTTTGGGGGTTGAATAAGTTATTTCTCCAGGGCACCCTGCCCACTTGGGATACCTACCCTATGCTGGTTTCTGCAATCAAACCATTGCATTTGGCGTAGTGGGGTGCTTGAATGATGTATTTGTACAGGCAGGAGGCATGATTTAATACAATCTCATGATTCACCATACAGTCCTATTAATATGAACTTCACTCAGGAGAATGAGTAGCTGTTACTTGTCAGCAAATCCTGAGTGTATTAAGGGGGTGAAGTTGTATTGAAAGATCCTACAGTGATACTCTGCTGTTCCCAAGGGAAGCAAATGAAAAGCGTACTTTGATGAATAAAGAATGTGCTAATTGGGGTCAAGAAGTCATAGCTTCCTGTGATACAGTAGTTAGAGTAGCCTGACAACAGCAATAAAGAGAAGTCTGTCTGACCAGATTTGGCAATAAAAATATGTGGTTATCTATCATCACCACACAACCAAAGCCTGACAGGTGACAGTGACAGGCAGGTAGCTTGTCTGTTCTAGAATACACTGTTATATTCCCGAGATCCTGTTTTATGCATGTTGGGGTCAACTAGAAGGCAGCCATGAGCTGATACCGAGTGAGACTGGTTGTGTGCTCAAGTATTGGCAAAAATCCTGTGTGGAATGGATGATGATCTATCATGGCATTGCCTGGGTATATCAATAGGATTCATTAAGAGTGGATATTGATTAGAAGTCAGTCTGTTCCTGATTTGCAAGGAAAAATATATTGTTGCTGCTGGTCTGTATTTGCAAATGAATGTACCCCAAAGAGAAGATTACAGCCTGCTCCTACCTGTGGGCAAAATACATGCAAAAATACATATTTCTTGGGCATCTTATATCCAGCACATGAAAGAGAAGATTAAATGAATGACATTAAGGAGGATATGTGAAAGTATGACAGTAATGCATATTTTGTGAAATACATATCTCTATAGCCTGGCAATTTTTTAAAATAAAGATATATGTGATACTGTTTATAATTTATGCCACTAGAAGATGTATGTCATTTTCAGTAGTTTGGCTATGTAACTGCATGATGTCAAACAAACATGAGTTCTTGAAAGTGTCTGTTCTACATTTCATACAAAATTTTCAAAACCGCTTAACTTCACATAGATTGGAGGCTTATCTCAACCCTTTACAAAATGGCAGATAAGAGCAGAGTAGTGAAAGATATCTGAAGTGGCCTGGAGATAGGAAAGAGTTTGTTCTCAAAGAAGCCAACAGTGAAAATACAACTGATTTGGTACACTATCCAGCTGATAGGAACTATGTAATAAAAGCCAGTATGGAACTCTAAGAAAAGGAAAGCAATGCGGTGCTCGTTAAGACATAAGAAACATAGGGAAGACCTTTGCAACACATCTTCGGTGTTGTGAATAAGTAGTAATGTACACATGTCAAAATCAACTCTTGGTAGTTAAAGCAGTAGTAGTTTCCTTTAGTTCTGCAGCTAACTTTTTTGAGTGATCCAGGACAATAGGAGACAAACAGAGAAACTCCCTTCACAAGTAGAATTGTACAGGCCCATGAAGCTGTTCATTGACGAAGCTGCCCTACAAATGGCTTGCATAACCATGTGTGCTGCACTTTTTCTAGCTTGAGAAGATGATTTTCTGTGTCACTTCTCGCACAGTCTAATGTTATCCTTCTTCCTAGTTCATTGCCTTAACACATTAAATAACTGAAGTTCCCAGATTCATCCTGCTTTAATTTTGACATGAATGCTGGCACAAAAAGACAAAGCTGGTTGCAATTCAGAATCTTTCTAATTCATATGAAAATACAGATAAGTCAAAAGGCGCCTATAGCTATTTGTTTGGCTGGCTTTTTCAGGGACTAGTGGTTCACAGATTGTTCTCTGGTTTTGTGCCATGATACATATGGATGATGACACATCCTTATGTTTCTGTGGTAGCCAAAGGGAAGTCCAGCCACAGAGGCATCCCTTAATTCCATTTTTTTTAACCTGCTTCCTCTCTTTAGCATACATTTATGGCCTATGTAACTGAATGTGTTTTGCGATTCACTGAAGGGTAAATCAGTCTATCTGCTATCAGGAGACAAACATGTATCTCTAGCAATCTAATCTAAGCAGGAACTGAAGGTTTCTAAGGATGTAGAAGAGGGCAAGCCATTTATGTAAAAATCTCTGCTTTGACATGTTCCTGAAAAAGTGAAGCGAAGTAGATGTATACCTTTTGAGTGCATGTGTTCTTTCATGTTACTGTTATAGGTGATGATCTCTTTGTACCAGACACAGTTCTCTTCAAAAGGAATTTACAGTTTATGATGGGTACAAACGTATAGCTGACTTGCAGAGGAACAGGGGTATTGGTTGTCATGCTACTCAGCAGTCAGTTCATCCCCCAGTCAATGTTTTTGTGTGGCATTCTGGCAAGAGGAGGTTTTATTTGCTGAAAGAGAATATTCATAGATGTTTATAGGAAGTTCTTACCTGGTATCAGGAAATTATAGGAGAAAGCATTGATGCCACTTTAAGTGTGGTTAGGAAGTGAAGGTGCACTAGTAATATTCAAGGCAGTGTGAAGATACTGATCTTTCAGTTGTTCACAGCAGTAGCTAGGGTAAGAATAGGCTGAAGTGAGCCCTTGAAGGTGATGACAAGTACCGTATAGTTGCTCAGGTAGTAAAAGGATGTGTTGTGGGACAATGCAAGGAGGGAAAGGAGAAGTGATCATTGTGGGAATGTTCCAAAAGAAACACAAAGAAAGCATGCCATTCTTTAGCCAGTGAGATACTAGAGGAGCAGGTGAATCAGTGCACAGTACTGACAACAACAAAAAAAGTTTGGAGTTAGTCAGACCAAAGAAAAAGGATTTGCCATGTACTTGAAGACCAACATTTGCTGAGATACTGTACTTCAAATAATGTGAGACCAATTGGCCTGTAATGTGAAGGCCTTGATTTTTCTAGGGCTACAAACTGTTTCCCAAATATGCTTGCTAAGTTTTTTGTGTGAGGTGATTCTGTCTGAACCTCTCATAATCAGCAGAACTATGGTTATTTATCTTTCTTTATCTTTGAAATCTCTAAATTTGCCACCATTGTGTATTTAAAAGAAAAGGCTAGAAAGCTGAACTTCAGTGGAACTGAAGCATTGTTGGTTTCCGATTGAAAGAATCAGCTAGGTTCATCTTGAACTGCAGCTAGTTTTTAATTTGCTCCTAAGAGCTAATGTAATTTTCAAATAGAAGCTTTAAGTTTGGAAGAAAAATGTGTTAATACCAAATGTGCTGTATCCCACAAGTAAGTGTTCCACATAATTGAAAAAGATGGACTCTCCCACTTGTAAATAGTTTCTATATCCTTGCCCTATATACTAGTATAGACTGAGATGCTCAATAAACTTGACAAATTCTGACAGCATCCTCCATGCTAGTATCAGTATGAGGTCAGTAGATATCTTTAATTTGTATATGTGATATCTTCTACTTTAAAAGTTGCTGAAATATCCATGTTGTATTTTGGTTCTGTGTTAAGTATAATAGCAGTTGGCTGGGGATTTGACACTTGGCATGAACAGGTCCTACATGTACTTCAAGCTTTGCTGAGAAGAGTGGAATAGAATCAGCAGCTGAGGACAGGGGTCAAGTCTGGATAGTGCTTCTGGTGCCCTAGAAGAGCCTTTGGTCCCAAATGGTTTTTGCAGAAAGGTGGAAATAGTCTTTGGAAGACAAGTGTAGTAGTTATAAAAGTGGCAGCAGTTGTGTTTGGGAGGGTGGGGGAAGACATATAGGATAGCTTTTTCTATCTACCAATATTTCATTTAATGCCTGGGTTTACTTACCTCAGGCAGTGCTAATCAATGGCAGCTCACCTTCTGTTTCAGAGCATGCATGGTACCTATCTGGTAATACTTTTTTAGGGACCCTAATCTAAAGTTGCTGTGGATGATGGAAGCAGCCATGAGACTTGGAAACTACTTAATCCTCTCAGTTCTGGGTTTTCCTTTACCCCCAAACCACTGAGAAATCTTAACGAGAAAACGGAGAGCACTTGTAGAATAGGAAAGGTGGCCAGAAAGTGGGAGGCTTGAATAAGAGCTTAAAGGAATCAAATATGACATAGGATAAGCTATGAAGAGGGTGCCAAAGTGGTACCTGAATTATTTATGATCTGTGAGATGACAAATTTGGGCCAATGTTGCAAGGAAGTAGAAATTATTTGAAGTTTGTTGGTGTTGTACAGCATTTGGAAGAACCATTGTTTGTGGTATTTTTAACTAGATACAGGTGTTAAGAAGAATTAATTATTTGGCAGAAAGGTGGTCTAAATAGGTTACTTCTGTCAGGATCTGATTAGAGTGTTTGTCATTGATTGGCTGATGACTGCATTGCAGGGATCTGACTTTTCCAGGCAATGTAACTCCAGGGAAGTTGCTGAAGTCTTTTTTACCTTGAACCATAGCAAAACTAGGCATTTGCTTTTGCCTGGGGGAATATTTTGGTCCTTGTCTAATGTGCCATTTAGGTATTACATGTAGGTGGGATCAAAACCTTGGCCCTTCTTGCATTGTTTTCATTTTTCTTGTTCTGCCTGAATTTGTAGCCCAGTTTTCCGGCATACTTCTGGCTTGCTTTCTTTCTGTGTGCATCTGTACTCTACAGTGGTCTCCCTTTCCTTCCCATTTCAAATGACTTTTTAGCAAGACTGCAGTGAAATCACTAGTAGAGGACTCCTGTCAGTAGTTTCAGTTCTGTGCTAAAACATAAGATTATGGCTAGACTGCTGGGCCTGAAATACTTACATATTTTGTGACCTTCTACTGCTACCTTAGCTTGCTTAACCTATGCTGTTCACCTTTAAAACCAGCTTTTCATAAATAATACCTGCCTTTTAGCAAAATTCTGCAGAAATGAAACAAGATTGTATATTTTATTTGCGTATATATATATTTTATATATAAAACTAGTGTTCATCTATTTTCTTGTTCTTTTCTCCTGTCTTTCATTTTTAAAACCAGTTTTCAGTTTCAGAAAATCCTTGAAAACTTTCAATGAAAAAAAACCCCAAAACCAGGGTTTGGAAACAGATAGCTGAAAGAAACATGCCCTCCATTAACATACTGAAAATGACTTAACATGTCATTTTTTTTCTAACAGCATTATAGTTTTCTAGAATGTAATGGAAGTGAAAGCTGTATAGTTTAAAATAGATGAACTCCCCTTTTCCACCCACACACATAGTTAATTTTTTGCAGGGACTAAGAATGCTGGAGTAGGCAGGAAGTAAGTACTGTCACCACCAGTGGCTTCAGGCAAGTGATTGATATGCATGGTACTGACCATTCTGGCTTTGCCCTAGCAAAAACATTTAGGCCCATGCTTAACTGTAATCATGCTAGAGGTCCTGCTAAAGTGAAACAGAATTATTAGCGTACTTAATACTCTTCTGGCTCATTCTCTGAGTCCTCAGCGCTCTTTTTGGTCAAGTTTCATGTATTCGATATATTCTTGCAGAACAGGAGTGACCATTAATGCTAACTAATGGTGAACTGTAAAACTTAAGACAAATTTCCTTTTTGTGTGGCTGGGAGGGAGAACAAATATGTTGGTATAAACTGGTGAAGCTGATGTAGTTGTATTGGCGTAAGTTCAGAATTTGGCATGGGGCGGAGATGCGAGTAAAGCTGTATTGTACTTCTGTGGTTTTGATTCACAGAGGTTTGTGCGAACTTAGGTAGCTGGTGCACACATGGGACATCATCAAAGAGCCCAACCAGAAAGTCAGAGCTTGGATTTGGAGTGCCATACAGCTATACATTTAGAAGCATGTTGTTATAGTGAGGCAAGCAAAGCATCCTTTCATTAAAACAGGTAACTACAGTTTATTTTCAAAGTTTATTTTTATATATTACAATCTGCAATGTAATAAATATAATTGCTTTTTAGACATTTGATATTGTCATTATTCTTGAATGTTTATA
Organism: Haliaeetus leucocephalus; assembly: GCF_000737465.1. Classification (NCBI taxonomy): domain Eukaryota; kingdom Metazoa; phylum Chordata; class Aves; order Accipitriformes; family Accipitridae; genus Haliaeetus; species Haliaeetus leucocephalus. The sequence goes on from NW_010973072.1 coordinate 2,218,934, forward strand.
CTGCTTGCAAAGGAACTGGAAGGGTCCTCCTGTCAGTTGCCGAGTTCAGGTTACCACTATTATTGGCATCATATAATTTTCTTTTATAAGCTATCCTTTTTTTACTGTGGATTTGGAAGGCTGTTCTAGACCCTCACTTAGGCAACACCAAAATACTTTTTAAAAAAAACCTTGAAAAAATATTTTCAGCCTAAATTTATTCATAACTAGTTTTTCCTTGATTTTTAGTGTGTCAGGGTTGTCCTTAGCTTAAACAGTCTCTTCTTCCTACTGTTTTTTTCCCCTGTTCACAGATTTTTTTTGCTAGGATAAACAAATCAAACTTTCTTAGGTTCCTCTTACAACATAGTTGCTCCATTTCCCGGAACTACACAAAAAGGACTTTCTTTACAGCTGTTGTAGGTGAATTTGACCTTTTTTTTTGTAATGTGGATGAAGAGAACTGTATGCTATTGGAAGTACCTCTAAGAAATTAATTGAGAAATAAAAGAATAAAAGAAATACTGATAATTTGCCTTTTCGTATTTGCATCGTGCTAGCAGCTCAAATTCCTTAAACAGATGCAATGAGGTCCTGCTTTTCTTCCTCCTGAGTTTAGAACTGAAGTTTCTGTTACTAGCAGAAGCATGACCTTACATTTTGTATTATTGAATTTCATCCCGTTTCTATTAATGCAGTCTGTAAGGTTGAGCAGTTCTTTCTATATAATATTCTTATCCTTCTCAGTCTTGACAGTACCTTCCAACTTTGCCATCAGGAAATTTCATCAGCGTGTTGCCTTGTGCCAAAATAATTAATGAAAATGTTAAGCAAAAACTGTCCCAAACCAGGTCACAGAAAAGCTTCCCTTAAGCCCATGCTCCCCTGTACGAATCATCTTGCTCTTTAAGTTTTCTAATGTCTTATCAAATACAAACATGCTGAAACAAAACAAGACTAAGTATTTTACAGAGCAGTTTAACAATCCTTATTTATGTCAGTTGTCCCACTGGAGTCATTTGAGTAAAGCTTGCAGAATCCATTTTATAATCTCCATTCCTAGGTGAAAGAAATCTTCTTTCCCTTAAAATGCAGCTCACTCTATTAGACCAAACAAATATGTAATAGTTAAAATGAACTTTTTTTTTAAGAAATTAAATACTTTTAAATGAGTTGTAATGGCAACTCGCTTTTTCATATGTACCTTTTGTTTGTATATTTCTATATGAAAGTTAATAACTGGTTTTGTATTGGAATTTATGAAAATCTTTTGGCAAAACCCACGATGTGTCCTCCTACTGTGTGCTTAATAATTAAACTGCAGGGTTCAGTTCCTTAATAAAAAAAGAGCAAGAAATATGATTAATAGCTAAGCATAGTCAGATAACCAGTGTGAACAGCATTATCCCCAATAGAAAAGTGAAGCGATTCTGTAACAGGAGATGGAACTAGGTAAACATCACTTGATCATGTGACAATTGCAGTCCTTATTGGCAGTCTCTCAAAAAAGCATCATAGAGGGTCACAGTTCAACATCTAAAGTTAGAAATGGTATAAGGTTGATAGTAATGAGGGCCAACATGCAGCTGCTAAGGTAGATTTCTAAATCACTGCCTTGATACATGAGAATCAATTACTGAAAACCTTTCACGATGGTCAAAATGTGACATTAAATAATTGAGTATCACATCAAATCTTGTCTGCAATTAGTTATCTGGAAAAGTAATTATGCAACAAAATCAAGTAGCTGAAATTAGTGATGTGAAGCACCCTGGTTATTCAAAGACTGTAGGAGAGGATTTTTTTTTTTTTTGACTTGTGACATGAAGTTTTAAGCACTTAACTAATTCTTTATGGAATTAAAAAAGTCTTGCTCAATTGTAATTTTGTCATTAGTCATATCTGCAATAGAAGATACATTGCACATGAAACAGGTGTTAATGACTAAGTTTGTTTTGTCTAAAGTGAAAATGATTAGCTGTGGAAGAGAATGTCTTGCAAGTAGTACATTAAAAAGCAAATCTGTTTTGTTTAGGGGGGAAAAACCAGCCTAAATTTCATTCTTTTGTCTCTTACACTAAGAGTGTAAGTTTAATGGGAGAACAGGTATGAGACACTCTAAGGGTTAAATTCTTTCTTTTAAAAAAAGCTATGATAAATGTAGCAACATAGATGTTGTGAAAGGTTAGAAAAGCCATTAAAATATAATTTACACTAATAGAAGTAGTTAGCTTGCAGTAGTTAGCTCAAATATTCAAAATAAGCAAGAAAAATATAATTAATCAAAATAGAATATGTACCTAATGTAACAGACTTATGTTTAAATTCTCACATGAATATTGTTTTACAGCTTATAAATACAGGGAAACATTTATTTATGCAATCATGATAAACCTGATTATTTTTTAAATGGCTTCTAATAGTAACTGTTGTCATGTATATGCCGGAACTGATAGGAAAATTAATTTTAATCAGTAGATCTGTACAGAACTTGATCTGTATGTGTATAGTACTTAAAAATCTGAACTGATAAAGAGTAGTTGGTTAGTCATGTTACTTAAGCTGGTCCCAAAATAGCCCCTTCCTTTTTTGGTAGAGTTAGGTTTGCAGCTGTTGTCTCTATCTGTTGTCTCTGAAGAAAATTTTAACATTAAGAGTTGCTGACGTCAATTTTTTTCTTTTTTTTACAGCTGATGTGGGCTTTGCCCCTGACAGAAGTTATTTGGTTCTAGCTCTGAGTTTGGAAGAAGTTGGTATATAGATTTTCCCTTAACTTTCAATTGATGTGTTTAGCTTTAGTGGGAGTAATACTATCACTTAAACCATGTTGTCGTCTCAAGGAGTTTTGCTACATCCATATGGAGTGCCAATGATTCTGCCGGCAGCACCATACTTCGCTGGACTTGTTCAGGTAATGCAAGGCCGCTTCCAACAAGCAACTTAACTCTAGTGCACTTAGAGTAATAATTGGAATTTTTATGGTTGAGAAAGCAAACACTTTTAATACAGGCAAAAGCTCTCATGTAGTCAGTGAGAAGACAGTAGGAAATCAAAAAGATGGATCACCCTAATCTGTGTATTGACATCTCTCATGGCTGAATAAATGGTGTAGTTGAGCTATATTTGCTTGTATTGATTTGTCTGCTGTTTAACATTCATGCCTTTGCTTCATGAGGTTGACCACAGGGCAGAGGATTTGCTATCCATTCTAGGTTTCTGAGGGAGTCAGCATTCCCACGGCAGGTCATAAGACAAAGTAACTTACCATGATGTTTTTAGGTTAAGTGTTTTAGCACAGCAAATATGAATAGTGTTAAATATGCATTAATTCATATATTATGCGTCACACTGAATGAAAAAGGGTTTGTGTTTTTGTGTGTATAGAAATATATCACCTTCACAGAATATTTATGCACATCGTATGAATTCTTTTGAACCCTGCAAGTTTAAGATCTTGCTTCAGGGCAAGAATTCTGTATTTTAGAAGTTAACTGGCAATTACTAGATTTGTCTGTGTTGTCTGGTTTTGCGTTTATTTTATTTTTATCAAAAAGTGGTACTACTGAATTTTCTGCTGTTAGACTTAGGATTTTGAATAGAACATGTAGACACCAATTAAGCAAAAAGTATTCTGTTGTTTACAGTATTAGAAGACATTAAGAAAGAGAATAAGTAACGTTTCTGAGCATTGACAAAATTAAAAAAACCAGTGTACTCTATAAATGGTAGTAGTTAGATATTATACATTAACAGGGTCGAGAGACACACATGTGTATTATGGCATTTCTGTGTCATGCTAGTGATCAGTTAAATTAACTGTAGAGGAGAGGCAAATTTTCATTATGCTCCTTTACTACAACAGTTAGCTGGCGTAGAGGGGCAATCACAGCACAAAACAGGGTTTTTTCCATAGAGGTCCATTCAGTAATCAAAGACTGTGAGTTGTGTTCTTCACTTTCGGCTTAATATCAGACACATATGTCTAAAATAGAAATATAGCATTGCCATTATCAGGTGTTGAAAAACTGCGTCTTCTAGGACATGCAAGCTGATGCTATTTTTTTATGCAGTGAGACACGGTGGCACATTTGAACACAGCAAGCAGGCCTTCATATCCGTTAGAATTTGGGGGTGAAGGTCAGACACTAGAGCTCAGTCAGACCCTGTGCCATCCTGTCCAATAAATAATTACAAGCAAATCGTGCCTTTCACTCTATGCTGATTGATGTTGAAATTGCTTTTGAAAGTTCTCATAAGTTCCTGTTATAGATTAAGTGCCGGTGTAGGAAAAATAACTGCACCCAACTGAAATGGGTGAATGTAATCAGGTTTAATGGACTCGAGAGCTTGTTGGGAATTAAATAACTATTGATTTGTTGGAAAGTTGCTGTCATTACAAAATGCCACTCTGGACGCATTATCCAAGCAGATAGATTAGAAGAAAGGGCCCTTTGAAAATTCAGGATGCCTTATTTCAATCTTTTTTTCTTTTCTTTCTTTCCTTAGAAAGATATATCCAGGCCTGTGCTACTCCATTAGCATAGGTCTAAAATAGTCAAGCAATAAGAATTGTTCTACAAAAAAATAGGTATGTTTACAGGTACAGTTGAAAAGTGTTCTTCATACGGATACTTCTCTAGTCTCTCCTCTTCTCTCCCTCTCCTTAATGTCATAGCTGAAAATTGCATTTTGGAAACAAAACAAATGTTTGAGTTACTGTCTTAGTGGGTGAACTAGAACATTAAATGGTTTAACCACTTTCTCACCCCAAGTTTGTATTTGCATTTGCAGTATCTGCAGTCAGCTTATGATACTAGAATGCTTATTGTTTGTCTCTTAGAGTAAAGCTAAGTATTGTATCCAAAGTAAATAATGCAAAGGACACTTGATAGGCATATTTATATCATCCTCTTCTAAGCAGTAATTACATAATGTTCAGACCTTTAGTGGAAATTTTCTTCAAAAATATGCCTTGATAAACTGATTATGCAAATGTTTTTAGTGGGTTGCAGGTTGAGAGCGCCAACCCTGAAGTATTTTTGAATATGAGGCTGTTTTAACATCTTAGAGGATTATAAGATTGCGATGTATTTATTTGCATGGATTTCTACAGAAAGTAGGTGTATTTCTGATTAGGGATTCCCCATCATTTCCAATTGGATTTACACCAAGATTGCATGTGAAACCAGTGTAGACTATTGCATAGAGATTTGGGGGACTATTTTGTTTTTTCTTTGTGTTGTATTATATGGCTGACAAGAGAGAGCTCAGATCTCTGTGGAGGACTGGTAGTCTTCACGGGTTCTGCACCTTCAAGTGCTGTATATTATCTTACTTTATGCTGTGTATGTGCAGCCTTTTCTAGTCTTTCCTCCTAAATTAATCAGTAAACTCTATCTTGCATCCTCTGCTTGCTTTGGTCACACCCTCTTGTTACAGAGTACTGGAATGTGGGAAATTTAGGACAAACACAAAAGGGCAGATACTGTGGATACATCTCTGGAAAGACTTTAGATAAACAGCTATGTGTATTTTCCCAATTGCATGTATTATTCTATTAAGAAGATTTGTATTCCTCTTACTGAGATCGTGTGTTTGAGTGAGATGATGAAAAGTGGAATGCATATGTTCTTGGAGAGAGAGAAGGGAGTTGTTCTAAGTTAGAGATATGTCAAAATGTATCAAATTATGTCAAATATACTTGCAAGCTTAGTTTTATTTTCCAATAAATAAATATACCTTCAAAAAACTTATTAGAATGATGGTGGTATTATTGCCTGTGATTTCTTAACCCATTTTTAAATAAGAAAAAATAAAATACGTTTTCCTCTCCCTTCTTCCTCCTGGGTGAAACTGTAGGAGGAAAAATCACATGAAAGTACAAATGATGCATAAATAGCATTATGCCTCATGTGGGTGGAGAAATGTTTTCTGACTTGGCACAAAAGATGTACTGGCGGCTTCACAGGCTGTCACAATTACGCTGCCATGAGGACCAAAGCAGGTACTGCAATCCAGCAACTGCGGATGCTGTGGACAGCAAGGCCTACCTTGTGTCAAAACTATCATGCTGTTTCTCCTGGCAGGTGAGACAAAAATTGCCATAGAGGATTAAGCGGCAATCCAGTAAAAGACTTCTTATCCTGCCCTTGGTTCATATCCCAATTTGATATGATCATTTGATTCCTATGGGGAAACTCTTATGTCCAGCTAAGCCATGGAGTCAGGAAGCATGGCTGTGTGCTACCGCACCCTCTTACATGTTCTTAGAATAAACATGTAAACCAAAGTTCTGTTTATCATTAAAATTACAAAGTGCAGCATCAAAAAAGCTATTTCGCAATTCATAGAAGAATAGTACGTTTTGTAGAATAACAAGCTCAAGGTCTCCATATTAGCTTCATCTCTCATGGCTTTGAGTGTTTTAGGTATATAAAATCTTTCCAATTGCTCTGGATACTTGGAATGTTAGGATTATAATAAAATATTTTAAGAACACAAGTTCAATATATTCAAATTCAAATGATGGATGCTAAATTATTTATTATATGGCTGGTTTAGGTGTCTCAATTTCCATTTAGCAGAGAAAAAGGAGTTCATGTGCATTATTATAAAAATTATTAGAAAGGAGTTCATATGCTTTATTATAAAAATTATTAAAGTTGAAATTACTTAGACTTTTCAGTAAACTACTGGAAAATTCTAAATAGAGAGACTTAATTTTATATTAAATAGACTTCTATTTAATATAAAATGCACTACTTTAAAGATTAAAAAGACTTTTTTCTTCTGAATATGGTCAGTAATCTTTAGCTTTTATTTTAGCATAGTGACCAGAAAAGCTCCAAGAGTTCTGAGGGTTTAAGTTTATATTCACAGTTCAAGACTGCACTCAGCTAAGCTAAAACCTTTTCTTCTGCTTTTATTTGCTTATTTATTTGTATGGTGGTAAAGGGTCATAGAAGAAAAGTAGGAAATTGATGGCTGTTGATTAACTATTTTAATAAATTGGGAATTACTGTACTCTTAAGTACATCATTCTTAAGCTTAAATTATTCTTAAGATATTTTGATTATATCTGTGCCTCTGATTTTCCATAACTGGTTAACTTAGTATGTTTGACTGACAACTGGAAAAGAGGTAATCTGGAGACAGTTCCATTTTATTTTAGGGCCAAGTGAGAGAATTGCCTAGAATATGCTGTGAAAAGTAGTTCTGCAGACTTCTTCACAGTTCCATCTTTACCCGTCTGTAAAATACTTGTTTTAGTGCTGTATTGGGAAGCGCTAGCAGTGAATACATTCAGAATACTTGTAGAGGCTAGTGTGTTCAACTACTTACAAAATCACGCTTTCTGGCAGTCCAGTTTTGAAAAATGTTGTGGATATGTTGTCTTACCTTAGACTAAAAAGGCTTTTGTAATTTAGTAGATTTTATTTGAATAATGCATTTGAAATAGAAATGATGAGAGGTTTTAATTCTTCCCATGTTGCCTGAAGTGGTTTATAGTTGTTTTGGTTGTTTTTAGATGACAATCTGGTGGAATGCAGTGCATAATTTCTGTTTACATTGGCTGAATTGCCTATTTGAAATGCGGTTAAGTAGATGATTTACCTTAGATGCAGATTTATTCTGGCTTGATTGTGTTGTTCTCTGTCTTTGCAAGTGATAAGGGTCTTCTATTACTAGTACTGTACTCCCAGCGCTTTGTCAGTGGAGGACTAATGTTTTACTACTGCAATCACTTTTCATCTGAGTGTGTATTTTGCTCTGTTTTTGAGAGAGTGTATCTAAAATTTCCTCTCTCTCTCTCTGAGTTGCCAAGTTTTTCTCCTTTCTGTATCAAAATTGCTTTTAATAGGAGATGTAAGGTGGTGGTGGTGATAGTGATGGATATATGGTCTGTATTACTTTGTTTACAAACATTTTCAGTTATCAATGTTTAAACCTCTGGAAATACAACTTCAGAATTTTTTTTTTTCCTTTTGATACATGGATCAAGCAAGGTAGCCAGCATGTATTCTCTGTGAAACCTGTCATTTGCTCAAGAGGCTACAGACAGCTTTGAAAGTATTTTGTTACTGCTATTGCAAGAGTTTATTTTCTTTTAACCTGCCTTTGTTTCTTGCTAATAAGTGCAGATATCATAAAATACCTGGTGAGTGAACCTGCAGGGGGGAGAAGGAGGGGCAATGCCGCAGAATATCTTTCCCATTGACCAAAAAGACTTTTTTTAGTGAGAAGAATAGGCTGCCTAAATAGTTTTAGTTCGACTAAGAAACAAGTGGTTATTCTCTCCTCCCATCTTGCATAATCTTGTCTCACTAGCCTTTATTTCAGAAATCAATGCGTAACATAATTTGAATGAGTCGGGCAATACTGCATTACCTCTTATTCTGTCAGCTTGGTCAATGTTGTGTTATAATCAGGGCTTCTTTCTGAGCTCAGCACAAGTGTGAAAGATTTCATCTGACACCCAACAGACACAGAATTTTTTCCTGTCCCACTTTTGCATGTAATATCACTATTAGTGAATTTTAGTGAGCTAGTTCACTAAATATATAATTGTGATCACTAGCTTGTGTGTCAGATAATACACTCAAATGGAGTGTTTTAGTGTGGCAAGAAACTGGGTAAATCTAGGCCTTCATGGCTGCAGCTTCTGCAGTGTTTTAAGTGGAATAAATAAAAGGATATTTGAGTTTGTATGAACAGAATAGCTTCTATAGGTAAAATAACTTTCATTAGGATGGGTTCTATTTATTTGTTCATCCCCTAAATAAGACAAAACTTTTAAGATTTAGATTCTCTGCAAAAGCAGATTATTTAATTTGGCTTCCCTAACTAGGAGCCAGCAAGCTGATATGGCTGTTTCCAAGGATCTGGAATTTCAGCTGATTTGATTCCCGCCCCACCCCTCCCACCCCTGCCCTGACTCATGCATCATCATCAGTAATAAAAATTCTGATGGCCAGATTATGCCAGGAGACACAACTTTGAAGTTCTGTTGCTTTCAGTAGAGTGATACACAACTGATATCAAAATATGCTTGTCTATCTAAATATAGAACAATTATTTTTATGGAGTTGGCTTGAATATTTTACCTATTCACCCTCTGATAAGGGTTAATCTTGTGTTACATGAGCTAAAGTTAGAAACCCAGTTAAAATACATCTTTTGTTTTATTTGGTCTATTTGGTTGCTTCCTTTTTTAAACTGAAGTATGCAGGTAACTTTTCTTGGACGTAGTTTCAAAGAGGATGTTGTGAAAACATGAAATGTCTATTTCAATAGACCAGGTTGTGCAAAAAATATAGTAAGGATGTAATCATTTAAACTGTAAATACTTTCAGCTGAAGTAATTGGGGATTGCATTTGAACTACTCTATTAGTAGATGAGAGCGATGGAATCGCATCTGGCTAAATATTTGTCAGCTAGGTATCACAGCTGTCTTAAGTTTACAAGCATGAGAATGGTTCACAGATAATTTGAAAAATTTGGTAGGGGTTTTTTTTTTTCCTTAGTGTAGTGGCAGGTCATGAACATTGTAAATAGATAATAGGAATTTGATCCAGGTAGATTTTCTGTGTTAGAGTTTCCATTTGTGTTTCATGAGATTCAGATTATTGTGGATTAGGGCAAATTCTGATACCCTGCTGCCTTCTCTTCCTCTAGTGGCCAGAGATACATGAGCTAGATAGCTTGGAGGATGACTTAATTGTCTTTAATTCTGATGGTTTTATTAAATCAATAAAGAATCCTTTTATTTTTTTATCTACATATTGTTTTATTGCTGATCAAGCTGAGAAGAAAGTAAAAGTCTCTTGCCTATATATTCAAGAGTCAGAATGGTTCATATTCTGTCTTTTAAGATTTTCTTTGAGGCCTTTAAATTAAATAAAACAAATTGTGCATTTCAAGGAAAAGTTATTAAGACTTTATTGGAAAGTATCCTTAAAGAAAAGCAACTTATTTCTTATTAGGATAAAGCTAAAAAAAACTTATAAAGCAGTGAAGTGATTGGGGCTATGCTGATTTTTTTTTTTTTATTATTTTGAGATTAAAAATCTGATGAAATGATCATTACCCCAGTGCTTTTTCATCTTGTAGAGCTGGAAGTACGCTTTTGTTATGTCTCTGTTCTTACTTTGCCATACTATTTCAAAAGCATGTAATGTCTTTCTGCATGCTAATTAGTAACATTTTAAAGTAATAGAGGAGAAAATGGTAGGTTGTTTATATATTGTTTTACTATGATAAATGTCTGTGACACCTTATTTATCTGTAACATTTGAATATCTAGCAAATACAGTAAAACACATCTCCAGCCGTCTTAGATATGTAAACTGCAAAACATCTAACCCAGGTAAGAGAGTGTCTGCCAAAATGCAAATACATAGATTTCTCTGAAAGTTACCAGCAACTGTGCGGGTACGCATCAGCTGTCATCATTTTTACTGACAGTGGTACTACATACAAGCGTGTTTCAAACACTTTGAAAGCAAATCATATTGACACTTGAAAGCAAGAAAGAGAAAAAAGGAAATTTCCAAACATTTTACTTGTCTTCCATCCTAGAGAAAATCTTAAAATTATATTCAGTCAGAACCTCAACATACGTGAGAATTCCAAAGAGTGAGAAGAACAGGTTAAAAAAGCCCCCCCTTCCCCCCATCCCCACCCCAGGCTTTTTAAAAGATATAACCACGTAGTTGGTCAAAAGCAAAAAAAGATGACATTTCGTTGAGAAATAAAAGGTGACTAGAGGTGAGGGAAAGCAGGTCTTCCTGCATCTGTGAATGATCTTGTAGCTAATAATACAGAATGAATCAGTCTTTTTTTTTTTTTTTTTCCCCTACTACCCTCAGTGTGATACTGACTTTTAGTGAATTAGTAAACCTGAGAAGTCCTTCCTTGCTCCCTAGAGATAACTTTTCTCTGTAAGTGTGGCTCAGGTGATTAGGCTCAGTTGGATGCTGAACTGAGTGCTTAAGATGGGACCTGCTTCAGTTATCTGAAAGAAAGTTTGAAGGTGTATACACCCCTATGCAAAATGGTTTCTTATTCTCTAAGTATTGGATGTGTATTTTATGTGTACATAAAATGACCAGCTTTTTAGTATTTTTTCTTTAGTTTCTCTGAGGTATTAGATCTTGTCTGTGCGAAAAGAGATTAGAGATACATTTTTAATACTTTGAGAAATACAAAAAAGCCTATTTTTGATGAAATAAGATCATATTTGCTAGGTTTTCTTTCTCTTTGACTCGGAATTGTTCTGAAAAACATTTGAATAGATTTTTTTTAAAAGAAATTTGATCTTGCTAACACTTGAGGTACAGAGAGAAAGTAAACCTCTACAGCTGTACTTCAATGAAAATATTTTAACTCCAGTTATTTAAAACATAACAAAACTTAGATACTATTTAGAGCCATCAAAAAAACAGATGGAAGAGGAAGCTGATTGTTTCTATGCAAAACAGAAAGTACAAATTCTTAAGAAAGCCACGAGGATAGTTTTAACAGAATCTCAACAAAGTTTTATTCTATAGAGCCTGAACCATACTTGAAAAGGTCTGCTCCTCAGTATCTTAAAGAACTTATATTTTGTTATGCATTTGTAATAACTAATTAGTACTAAATGGTTTTTAAGTTTGCGGTACATGGAAACTGTCCTGTATTGGAAAGCTGTCTATTCAGGTACAAGCTACAGAGCATGTTTTCACTATTTGATCTCCATTCCATTAAGTGTTACTTTCCAAAGTGCAGCAATCTTTCCTACTTTGTCCTGAGATGGAACAAGGAGAATGAACAATCTAGCGTGTTCTGTTGTGACAAGTCATGCAAGAGTCTGTTCTGAGATGAACATGGGGAAGAGCACAAGCTTTCCTTTTACTAGGGGAAACTAAGTGTAATTGGAGCACCACCACCCCCACCCCCCTTCTGGAACACAGGAATAAATTACACTATTGATTATTACTTTTTTAAAAATCTTGTGTCTAGACGCAAAGCTGTACCCATATTTTTTTGTCTTTTTGGCCTTACAATGTCTAAAATTAGAATAAAGCAAACTTGAAATCTTGAAAATATCTTAACCTGTCTGTGACCAGCTCATAAAATTAAAAATCTACCTAGATACAATGAGAAGGATCTAGCAGTTATCACTAGCTGGATCCACTAACAGAAGAGGGTTTAAGGCTAACTGGAACACAGCAGCTACGGTTAGGCCCAGTTCTCCTTGAAAGACCAGCCGGTCTCTAGCAAATTGTTCTTCCTTCTCGATTTCCCCCTGTCAAATCAGTTCTTATGTTTGCCATTCATTTTAAAAAAAGCCTGCGGTTGCAGACATGGCTCTGGTAGTTCCATGTTTGTTTATTCATTCAGAATCTTAAATATAAAATGAAGGAAAGCATTGCGTGTAAGGATTTACTTCTAAATACTTCTAAAGGTTACCTAAAATTGTTGTTGATTCAAAGAAATTTTTCGAAACTAATCATTCTGTAAGAAAAGAAATAGATGGATTGGTTTCATTATAGCATTGGTCAATGTGTACTGGGAAACTGTCTTCGCTGGCTCCTGTGGTGACTTATTTTGTAGACATAAGTTGTTAAAACATAGTCAAGCCTTTTGAACACTGCTGTTACAGGAAATGAAATAAATCCATTGCAGGATTCTCAGAGTACCATTTTTAACTGACACACTGTGCTGGATTGACTGAAGAGAGTACGTGGTCTTTTTACTGCAGAAATGAATGCTTTGATTTTTATGCCTTCCTCCATGAAGGAACAGTTAAAATCGGGGAAATGTAACAGATGTTCATACACATTTCCCATCTGAAAATGCCTTCCACTGGCCAAGACGATTGTTAGGCACAATTAAGCCCACTATATACATCCTGTACTGTAAGCCAAGTCTGCTGAATATGTTCCCAACAGGGAAGCACAGATTTGGAAGGAAGGCAGTTTATATGAACTTTCATCTGCAGTAGATTTTTGAGACTCACTGTGTGAAAAACATAAGGAGACCTGGCTGACAGCTCTGAGTCTGTGCCCCAGTGCACTGCACTGTAAACTATATCTTTAAGAGAAACTTTCAATCCATGAGAAAATTTCATACACATTTCAGGGATGCTAACACTTGAAATCTGGTTTCTGAGTGGCATTTGGTATTATGTTGCCAACTGACTTAAAAAGCTTGTGATGTTATGCCTTGTAAGGTTCCACATTCAGTCTAATTGTCACTGTAATCAGCTTTATGATGGCACCTCTTCGTGATGACTACAGGGATGTATTTTCCTCTTTTTTTGCATATTATGTCTGAAAAGTGAGGTTTTGATTTCAGAGGCATACTGGTAGTGAAGGGAGGAAGGCACTGTAGACTTGCAGACTTTTAAAATCATGTCTGACGTGTTTATGCAGAGAGTGGGATTTGTCATTTCCAATGATATGATAGCATCTACTGTTGAAAAAGATGCCGAGAACCAAATACTCTTATATTTTGTGATATGTATTGTAACTGAACACATTATAGTTGGCTGTTCTGGAAAAGCATGCCTTCCTGGTATCTCAAAAATTGCAGTGACTGACTATTTTTGTTGTATCAGAATATCATACAGACACTATGAAAGTGTGTTGACCTAAAAATGTCAGTGGGTATTTCATACCAGTCTTCTTTTGTACTTTTCTTTTTTTTTTTTTTTTTTTTTTTTTTTTTTTCTTTTTTGGGGGGGGAGGGGAGCAGTGGGAAGGAGGTGGGGAGATGGGAGGAGACAAAAATGCAAGACATACATTGCTTTTCTGTTTTGTAATGCCTGTCTCTTAATAATGTAAAAAGCTCTGTGCCGGGTTTGCGAAAAGAATCTGTAAGTTGCTGGGCAGTCGTTAAGTCTTTTCACTGAAATATGCAAGAGAACTCTAAAACCTGTCTGCTATTCTAGTCGTCTTATTCTGTAATAAGACACAAATCTGCAAATACTGATTCCCTGTTGTTCTCTGGCCTTAGTTCTCCATACGATGTCTTTGTTAAATTCCTCTTCGTGTGGATATAAGTAGGGTTTACTATCTCATGTTATCTTTACTCATGGCAGAAATAGGGAGAAAGCTGGCCTGTGGTCTCATGTGCAGATGGTGATACACAGTTACCTGTATTTCATAAAGGCAAGAAAGTGAACTCTTCCAGTTTTCTGAAAAATATGCTTTGTTCCTATGAGAGAATGTCTTAAGTATCTCTTTGTTAGTCCTCTGGAACTGGTGGACTTCTAAGGAGTACCTAGAACACTGCTGGGCAGCGTATGGACTTCATATGTGCCTAAAAATGATTCTGTGTATGTTAACTCATGTGGTGGCGATGTATTTATTTCTGGTACTTGTCCACAAGAAACATTGTCTTGCTTAAGTGTCTGTGAAATGTACTTTTTATACGCTGTTCTGTGGTCATCCTGGGGTCACTATATTCCTGGTGGAAGGTTTCTGACTGCAAATTTATCTTTTGCATTGTTATTGGTTGATTCTTACAGAACTGCACAAAATTTTTTAATAAAAGCCTTCCTCTAGCAGAATAATAGCAAAATGCTGAGAGAGGTATTTTTTATTCTCTTGGTTTCAATAAGAAATGGGAGATCAAGAAGGAAAGAGGTAGTCCAGTGATTCTTTGGTGAATTTATTTATCATGGGAGAGATTATTTCAGAATATTAATAAATGTGTAGTACTGTGCTTCTGGATAGATGGGATAGCATCTTCTGTTTTACATTTTCAGTTTATGCTAGTTGAATTCATTGTAGAGCTTTTCCTTTCCTGAGTTCCAGAAGTTAAGACCAAGTACCTGAAATACTTAAAAGTAGTTCTGGGTCAGAGCCAGACCACATAATTATTTAAGCCCCTATTTCATAGTTTTTTGTTTGTTTGTTTCTGAGCACGTCTTCTTTTCTGACACAGCAAATAATCTGCCCAGTGCTTCGTTTTCTTGATACCATTCTATAAGATTGTTGTAATATTACAGTTTTTACCCCATGTTTCTCACTTTCCATGTTCTGTATGCCTGTTATTTCTCTCACCTTGTTGCTTTTGTAATATTTTCATTTTCATGTAACTTGGAACACTTCTCTGTTACTAGGATGGCATAACTTTTTTTTTGGCATTTTATTAATTAAAATTATCTTCTGAGCACCAGTCTTCAGTTCCATTGAAAAAAAAAAAAAAAAAAAATACAGCACCCACAACATAAAAATAGATTGTGAGTTGGGAATCGGACACCTTCACAAACAGATCCAAGACATATTTTTAGGGAACACTGTATACTGGCAAGCATTTAAAGTATTTGTGAAGTATTTCTTGAGAATGATGCCTGTTAGCTCATGAGGTGATTCTCATATATACCGTCTAAAATGCCATCCGTTATACTACTAGCTCCCTAACCTAATGACTAAAACTAAGGAATTAATTTGTCTGTGGATATACTGTGTATTGATACTATTTCCTTGTTAATATTTGTTACATTTACCACTTTGTTCTTGTGTATGCATACATAATTCTGCTTAAGCAGTATGTTTCCTTGGAGGGGAGGATAAAAGTTATAAATTTAAGTAAAACTGATTTATTGTTTTTTTGGGGGGTTGGTTGGTTTGTTGAATAGCAGTTGTGATTCAAGAATAAGATCAAGTAGCTATCCATCCCTCCATGCCTTTTTGGAAAAGAACAATGTACATATTTTGTGATTTTGTTTAATAGTTAGCTTTTGTTCTCTAACAGAAGACTTTGAATATGTATTACCTACTGCAGAAATAGAAAAATCAAATTGAACACGTAATGGTTCTTTCTCTCTCAGGACAGAACATTTTTGTTAAAAATTGACGAAAACTTTCTCTAATGTAAAAAAGCCCTTTTTTTTTTGTCTATTATTTTGTGTTCAGAATTAGAAAATGCATGTATACATTTATGTAAGAAAGGTTTCTTGCCCTGAAGAAGGATTTCTGATTCACAGATTTAAAGGTGTTTGAGCCAGGAAGGATCATTATGATAATTTAGCTTGTCCTCTTGAATATACATGCTACAGAATTTCTCTGAGACTGGCTTAAAGCAGACCTGTTGGAAGATATTTCTTCTTGTTTTAAACATCCAAGTACTTTTGATTCCATCAGTTTCACCGATACCCTACTGAACTGTTTGAATGTTTAAATACCCTTGCAGTTAAGACATTGCGAGGCTCTATTTCTCTTTATTTCCGCTTCTAGCCACTGGTTCCTGCTGGGTTTTTTTGTCTGCAAGATTGAAAATGCAAAATAACCACAAACAAATGGGGAAGCTCTTGAAGCATACCACCTCCTAGAAGAGATGTATATCACAGACATGGAGAAAAATAGGGAAGGAAGGCACCTTGTGGGATCATGTAATCTACTTCTCTGCCTGAAGGCAAGATCAACTTTGCCTGTGTCATTCCTGACAGATGTTTGTCGAGCCTGCTCTTAAGATCTTGAATGACAGGGACTCTCTAACCTCTCCAGGCATTTTACACTTGCACTAGAGGTGGTTTTTTTTTTTCCCCAATGCCCGAGTTAAAATTTTACATTTTGTAATTTAACCTCCCACTTTTGTTTTAGGTAGAGTGGGCATAGAAAATGCATTATTTCTGTCCTTTTTGTAGTGGGCCATTATCTGCTTAAAGACAGGGATGTCAAACTCAGCCTTCTCTTCTTGTGGTAGTGCAATCCTCATTCCTTCAGTCTTTCCTTCTAGAGTTTTCCTTAGCCTCCTTCAGTTGTGAGACATTATGGATAAGATTTTCAGATCCACAGAATTATTTAGGTATCTAATTTTTCTTTTTGAGAAGAACACAATATAATGTATGAAGCATAACTTTCCTTCAGATACTTGAAATCAGAGTGGGACATAATAAAATTTTGCTAGTTAGATACAGATATACAGTGGGTAGGAGAGGTGAGAGTTAACACTAAGTTATGAGACAGAGCACTGTGAAGGATGAGTTTATTTTGCTGTTATTAAAAATTTCATTTCAAGATAATCCCTCTGAGACTTAACACGTTATTTTAAGAAAAGCTTCCTAGAACAGCAGTAAACAAGACACAGTACAGTAGGTTCAAACGATACATAAATGTTTGGATTTTTTAAGTACACCATTTATTGAGTCTATTTCTGATACAGTGCTGAAAGAAACAGCAATCATGTTGCCTATGTGTTTGTAAAGAGTGACATTTGTAAAGTAAACTATTTAAATAATCAGCACTCTTGCAGTTTTTGGCTGTCAAATTTTGTGAAATAGGGGGAAAAACGTTTAAAGCACAGGCTAGTTCTTTACTGATTTTTTGCGTATCCCTTCTTCTTAAGCAACTCAACCGAGGCTTATTTTTGAGGTGCTGCTGTATGTGTGGCAGTATCAGTTTCTGTGCATGGCTTTGTCAAAGCATGTAGTCTGTGCTTCTGAATGTCCAAAGAACAAGAGGACCACATCCTTCCATCTGGATATATTTATTTACATTGGTGTCACAATGCCCCAGTCACCATTACTACAGAAATGTGTGAAGAAACCTCACTTTACTGTATGGCATTTACATTAACATAGGACACATTTAACTACTGCACTGCACAGGGTTGGCTTTTTGTACTAGTACGACGTGAGATCACTTTGTATTACACCCACTGTTGGAGTGGACAGCGTTATGGGAATCACAGCAGAAAAGCCACAGGCTATTTACATACAAGAAAAGCATAGTCTTCTCTTAAGAAAGACTGAAACCTCAACACAGCAGGTAATGGTAATGATATGTGTTATTGGTAGGCATAACTGATTACATTAATGGCAAAACAGTAAACAAAATGCACATATGCTGCTGTTGTGTTACCTGCACTTAATTTTCCCTTGATCATCATCACTGTATTTGGGAGAATTATTATTTTAAGTGTATAATTTCTCCTTTTTTTAAAAGTTTGTAAAGATAGGTGACAAAATATAATGTATGAATACATATACTCTTCAGGTCTTTTAAAGGCACAGTGCTGTAAAGTCATATGTCACAAATTGTAATCAATCCATATTTCATTTGACAGCCTCCAGTAAAAGAAGGCTTTTTGGCACACGTTTAGGAATATTCCTGTTCAAGAAGGCACTGAAATTACAATAAAGCACATGCTGAAGTGCTTTCCTGAATTAGGATCCTAGTACTCAGTAAATATAATCACATTTTCTCAAGTTTTCCCTTAGTGTTAGTATCAATGATGGGATCTGAAACTGAGGCACGGATCAAGAATAATCTGTGATCAGGAAAAGGCAGATAAATAGTCATGGAAAAGCAGAGAGATTAAGAAACACAGAGAAGTAAAGTGAAATAAATGAGCCTTTGCAAAGTGGGATTTATTATACAGTGATACAAATAAAAACTGGCAAAAGTGACTCAAAAAAACCCCCCATATGTACCACATTTCTGCTTTAAGGAATCTTCTTGCCCTGACTTGCTTTTTTACCTTACTGATTCACGAGAGCGTTAATGTGTTGAGGTGTACACAGCAGAAATAAATCTAGTTAGAAAATCAGGGCCTAGTGAGTAAGGGAAGTGTGGTGGAACCTCACAGCCCTTGAGGGCCTCCAGATGACCATTGCCAAGTCTTGTTCTTGTAGAATTTACTATGTAGTCTTAGAGAAGGAGGAGAGCTTTCTCCCCTCTTACTGGCAAGCACTGGGGAGAGCTTGTAAAGGGTCAAAATGTGATAAGAAATGTATAAAGATGCAAGAGTGCCTTTATGGCTCACTCCCAGACACAAAATACAGATAATAGAGCATCTTTAAAAGAAATATTTATAGACTTTATATATAATCTTCTATTTACATCATGGAAGAACAGAGAGGAATATAGTAATAATGTTATGATTTCTTTTGCTTAAGCTTCATAATGATAATCAGGATCTTAGTACATTAAAGTTATCATATTATAATTTTTCTTCAGTTTCTTTTCTTCACTGTGGTAACCATTCTCCCCTCTCCTCTGGTTTATGCATTGATGCTTGCATAAATAGGAAGTGATCCTTATAATGTGGACAAAATCATGAGTGTAATTCTGGAAACTCCTTTCAGTTTGCTTAATAATATGTTTTATGTTTTGTCTCATGTATATATCTAAGGATGTACGCCTGTTTAATTATATGAGAGATTTCTGTCTGGAGCATGTGAGGAGAGAGCTGTTTCTCCTGTAGCCTAACATAGATCATGTATTTTCATTTCATGAAACTTGTCACAGCTGATGTTATCCTTTCAGGGACAGATTTTTAGGTAGTTGCATACATTATAAAACTAAAATACCTCAACAGCAGTGTTCTTTGGGGGACTTGTGCAAAGGGCTTGTGTATAGTTTTAAATTCTGTGGACTTGTTGGAATGCAGCACTGTTGCTCTAGATTATGAGTTATTTTGTATGAACATTTCTGTGAAACGTAAATATCACCAGGAACCAGAAAAACAGGTGAAATGCTTGTAAAGGTAATAAACACTTGATACTTGAAGATTGTACTGAAACATCTCAATAAGGTAGAGTTTACAATGTTTTTAAAATTAGCAAAGATTTGCTACATGCTTAAAAATTACTATTTCTCTTTATTTCAGTTGGTGTAGGCATACTCTATTTTTTTCACATGCTGTGTTTCTTATCGCCGGGATGTGCTTAAATCATGTTCTGTACTCAGTGAAGCTTTGCTGAAGAATGTCAGTCAATAGTTGCAAAGCTGTCAAGCACTTTCCCTAAGTTGAATTTACACAGGCACCTCAAGAAGAAATTAATGAAGTCTTGTTTCACTGCACATGTGTAGCCATTTTTAATAAACTTTGTGATCTAAAGTACTTTCTGTGCAATTGCATTTTTTTCTGGATTACAAAATGGATAAAGCTTCACCAACCTTTGCAGAATGAGGAGAATTGCAATTTACAATTTTTTGTGGAAAACATTCACTTTAGATTGGTGATATGTGAATTTACTCGCTTATTTATTATACCAGTGATAGATTATTCTCACTTCTACTTAAATTTGACAAGCTGCGCAGTGCTAAACCCTGCTAAACTGGTGCAAAGACCCAATTACAGAAACTACAAAGGCATGCAAGAGTAAGCAAAGAAAAAACATTTAAAAGGATTAAAGATCAAAAATAGAATAATTCCAGTGAAACTGCATTAGAAAATGTCAGGCAGGAAAACATGAAAGAATTAGAGTATGAAGAACAAAGCTTTTGAAAACTGAGAAACATATTTTAAAAATTATTTCTGTTAACTCTCTTTATTAGAATGAAAAAAATTTATTGGAAAAGTACGTATTTTTCAATGTTGTAATAAGCTAAACACTTGTATTCTTTGTACATTTTGTTTATGGAGTTTGAGTTGCTTCTGTAGAGTAGCGGTAGCTGGCTTTAAACAAGGATTTAAAAAGTAAATTGTATCTTTAATTTTAAATAAAATGCTATCTAAGATTTATGAAGAATTGCAGGGTGGATTTACTCTAATGCATGCTTACCCGTGTTAAACATGTCACACCTTTTATTTCTTCTGTGGCTTTAAACGCTACCTTTCCAGCTAATCCTTATTTCCTTATTCAGTAGACATGGTGGCGTGCCGTATCTAGAGTGCTGATGAAATTGTGGTGCAATCAGGAATGAAAATGGCGTTTGACCCTTACTTTTCTTCATACAAATGATTATTGTGTAGAATTCATTTTCTTTGCACAGGGAGCTGGGAGAATGGGATAAATGAAAAATAACCATTCCAGGAATAAGACATACTTAATTGTGATTCCCCCATGTTCCTTGGAGGAATTGAATCTAATTGACAATTGTAAGAGGGCTTTCATTAGATAAAAGTCTTGAAAATACTCCAGAAGCTTTGTATAAATTATTACTTGCTGTGTATTTTTGGTCAGCACGGAACCATATTCCTGTAGCAGTTCATCTGAACTTATTATTCAGGTTTCCCTTTCCATCTCCTGGACCTACCTGTGAGGGTATCAGTTTGGGAATGGATGAGAAGTGTTGTGATGTTTTGAAATATTTTTGTAGAGGCATTGACTACTGGTTGAGGTGCTGTGTAGACAGTCACTGTCTCTTCTCTGGGGTTGTTCTTCATGTAGCTATTGCAGTATGGTTGAAGCCTGGGAGGGATACAAAGCAAGACAGATGGTTTCCCACAGACTTCCCCTCTAGCTCTTTCATCTTTCATCTAACTATTAATTCATCTGTTTGGATGGATACATTCACGCATGGAACCAAGATGAATAATAATGAGATTTTTAATAACTCCCTACATTTGCATTCCTTGTAACTCTTTACATGGTTCTAGCTGATTAAAATGAATCATTTACATAATTAACATATGGTTATAGTGTTGGCTTTAATATGCTGATTATCTCAGTACTTTTGTCTAGAGTCAATTGGATTCAAACTGTAACAATTGTTTGAAGTGAGAATAGTTTATTCCTGTGAGGGCTGGTGAATATTTGCCATGGGGCCTGATTAGAAATAGCACAACTGTCCAAGAAATTCTTTAATGTAAAGCATGTATTAAAAAAAACCAAAACAAACCAAAAATTTTTAAAAATGTCTATTACATCTGCTGTGTTTAGGTCAGGCTTTACAAAGAGCTTTCTATGGTTAGGGAGACTTCTGCCATTAGTTCCTTAGTGAGATACAAATAAAGTACCAGGCATAGTATTAAGAATTAATCAAGACAACCAATACAAGTCTAATTGTTTCTTAATTTGTAAAGACTTTTTTGTTTCTTTTCTTTAAATCAGGTTTAGAAACTATACTAATAATTTTTTTAAAAAAATTATGTTAAGGTAGAATTATGAAAATATATGGTTTTTTATTACACAAAATGTCGTTCAGTGTTTTTATATTCACTGGATTACCCTACTCTTAAGATTAAAAAAGGAATAGTTTTCATATTTGTTATTTTGCTTGTTTCCTCCTAGCATGCATGTGTAGCAAGTAACAGTGAAGCAATCATATTTTAAGAATTGGTAGAATATTTTTCCAGTCTTGTTATCGCCCTTGATGGTGTGCTTAGCTTCCTAATGCAGAAGCTGCTTGAAAACAGAAGAGAAAAGGATTGTCAGTTTTTGTGGTTAGGTAACTAACACTTGTGTCAATAAATGCTTTTTGAATGTTCATGAATATTTGAAGCAAATTTGTGTTAATTGCACTACTGTTGTCCACAATTAGTCTGTGGTAGACATGATTAATTGTAAAGAGCCTTGACATTTATGCATAAAAGGCTTGAGGTCAAACAGAAATGGAGAAAAATGGTTGCTGCAGCATTGGCAGATGGAATGCTAATGCATTTTGACTTGTACTGAGAATAATGATATTTCTACATCAATAGCAAATAATTGTTTTAGAACTGTGGAATATTCATCTCCTCTCCTTTGCTTTTCTTTCTCTGTTTAACTTTCTTCCCTCCCACCCTGGGATGCCACAGTCACTAGTTATTTTTACAATGTAGTCTTTAATTGGCTTGAATACTTCTTTGTCAAATGCCTTACTGGAAACCTACACCAAATTGCTAGCTGGGAAAGGCCTATATTGATTTGCTTCTCTGAGGAAAAGTGTAATGGAAAAATATTCTGATGATAATTATGCGTGCATTTTGAAGGAAGTCTCTTGAATTTGTGTTGGTATATATCCTATCAATAAATGAACTTCCCATGTTCCTAGGACACAGGCTTTAATGACATTTTAGCACGCTTATCACGTTGAGTAGCAAATAATTCAGCATATAGAGTCTCAGTGTTTTAATTTCTATCTTAATAATGAACAGACCATGTTCATAGTGTCATTACTAGCTTATGAGTGTGATCCATAGCTATTTGGGTCCCTTGCCACCATAACAAACACCACGTGACCAGTACACTGCAGTTTTCCTAATGGGTGGAACTGTAGGGCTACAGCATTCTTCATGGGTTGCTAGTCCTAAGCCCTAGAACTTTTTAAAAATCAAGAAACCCTGATGGATCTTCCTTTTTAGAAGCTAGCAGTATGGTTGATTCAGTGAATGTAGCATCACAGAAACTTAAGGCTGGCTGTATACACATGGTGTACAACAGTCAAAGTAAATGTATGTGTGCCTGGAGCAGAGGGAGTCTTCTTCCAACTCTTCAGTGTTTGGGAGTTGACTGATAAGTTTTCTTTGTTAAAATTGACATTAATCTATCTAATTCTTTATAAGCTATTGATGGACTCATTAGTCCAGTGAAGTTCTGCTGGTTTAGATCCTTAGTATAAAGGCTGAACAGATAAGACTTTCCCATAAATTATCAATATTTAAAGAAAAAAAAAAAGACTCTCATAAGCAAGCAGGATTCACTGCCTTCATTTCATGCATTTTAATAAGTTTCAGGTTGTCATGCTTTTATTGATGTAGCATCCATGAAAGATAGGCTAAACCTTTCCAATACCCTTTGTAAGTTTTTATTTGCTTATGTACAAGTTTGCTGCAAGATATAGAATTTTATACTCTCATTTGAAGTGCAAGGAAATTACATTTTTTTATCTGTTCTCGAACAAAACGTTTTTCAAGTGAAACCACCATAAAACATTTAAAAAGTTTCTTTTTCTATCTTTTAGCTCTCTGCAACAGAACAAGTTTTTATTTATTTATAGTTTTTGCCACTTGGCCATTTGCAATTGCTTTTCAGCATGTCTTCAAAAGTTAGAGGAAGTAGAATGGTAGCCTGGAAATGTATGATGATATTCAATGAATATTTTTAGGATGCCACTTTAGAATTAACTAGCAGTGCTCCTAAAAATGCTAATATTACAAAACAGTTTTTTTAGACTGGAGTCCAGATGACAGTGTTGAGTTTCATGGAATCGTGTAGACTTTCTAATGCTTTTGGTTAAAAATTGGGTGATGATTGTTCATGGTGGCCTGTAAGAAATGTTGAGAGTTGATAATGGTCTTTGCTGAATAGTCCGGGACACGGTGTTCTGTGGAAATCCCACAACAATTACAACAGGTAATATTTCTTATGTAGTAGCTCAGCTTGCTGAATTTTTGCTATAACATACTTGCATCAGACCAAAACTGAGTAGCAAATGTTAACACACAATAGGGCCTTATGTAATTATTGCATAATTGTGTTCGTATGTTTTTCACAAACTAAAAATCTATTTTTCATCATAAAAAAAGGCAACCTGTTACCAGTTTTACTCTATGTTTCAAAATCTACAAAAAATAACTTAAATGAGAGAAATCAGTTATATATGTAACCCAAAGGATATGGTTATCTGGAAAGATTAAATTAAGTGAAATCCTGTGTTCTTTCATTGAGTACTTTCTGACTTGCTCAGTACATTTGGTTACGTGGTCTCATTTTCAGGTATGGCATTCTTTCAAAGCAGGATATATGGTACTAATCTCCAGCTCTCTTGTAATAAATGCTGGACTGTGGACAGGAGATGGCCAAAAGAGAGTGCCTGGGCAAACCTTAATCTTTAATAAGGTGCAGAACTAGTCTATAACTGTCAAGGAATGACAGAAGAGCAGTGCTTTCAGCTTGCCTGCTCAGAATAGAAAATGGGGTCCTCTGACAGGCAAGAAAGGCTACTTTATTCTTTATTGGGTTTGGGGCTATTATTGTGCCTGTGTTATTTAGTTATTTGACATTTGTGAGTTGTTGGGGCAAAAGGAAGTCCAGTTATTAATGTGAAAACAAAATTTAAAATGGATTTTTATGCTGAACTTGCATTGAAACCTCTTACTCTTACACTTGGAAACAAAGCCATACCTGATGCTAAATGGTTGGTATTTGTAATTGAGAAATATAAGGCATTTTTGTATTAAACCAAAAAGCTATTGGAGATAAAAACAAGCAGACATTCAATATTTTCCAGCTTCAACTGGATGAAAAAATAATGGAAAAGTTGGGTGTGTTAATTCTTTGAACTACTACTTGCCTTCTAGAATTCTTGATAATCACTTTTTCTGTGCAGTCTGAAGTGTTTTCCCAAGTTTCAGCTAGAAATGTGACACTTTTCTGTAACTGCATTGCCAGCTGTGGTTGTGTGCCACCAGTCATTGGTCTAGGAGTATGCAAAGGGCTCATGAGTAATGCTTTTATCAGACTTGTGACAGATTCCGCTTCTGCTGCTTAAGTGATTTGGATGCCTTCTGTAGTTCAAAGCTTTTTCGTCCATGAAGGAGTGTGTGCTGCCGTCTTTTTGAAACAGTTTTTTAACAAACTAGATGTTTTCAAAACTCAGTCTTGGGAAAATATTTTTCTCCACTGTCTTACAATGCAATCATCAAGGTGCTTATATTCAAATACGTGACGTTTAATTTGCAGGAATATCAGAGACTTCATAAGATGGTTATTTTTTGAAAAATTTAGGTTTGCTTTTAGATAGAGTAGTGAAATTAGGATTATTTAGAATTTTTTTGTCTAAAGGTTCAGAAATTTGAATATACAAAGATCAATATGGACTTGCATATTAGTAAGTTTAGACAAAATATTTGTCTAGAGACATGAGAATATACATTCTTCAAATATATAGCAAATGTGGGACAGGTATGCTAGCAGATAATACACTGCCAAATTACAATTTTACACTTTTCCAAAATCTTACAAAACAAAAATATTTCCTTATTAGTTCATTTGTTTTAAGTTCTTAGGTATGTATGCAAAATAATTGCATAGGAGTTAAAAGTTCTTTAACCTTAAAATAGTGTTGCTTTAAATGTTGTCAGTTTGTCTTCCTGAAGATATAATTTAGATAAAATCAGAACTGCCAGTGGTGGTGATTTGTGGTGTTCAGGTGGTGTGACCTTTCATTCCAGGTTTTAACAGCACTTTTAAACCTCTAAAAAGACCTGCTAAAATGTGAGATTTACCCATGGTAAGGGCGAACCAATGAAAAATCACTGATTTCCTCTAGACTGATTATTTGTATGTTGATTGTTTTTCGGTCAAATATAAATTTTGTCTGATTTTTCTTAAATTCTCTATATAGTCTCAGATATGCATAGTCATAAGCATGCTGAGCAAAATACTGACTAAAATAAAGCTTGCCCAAAACTGCAAACAGTTTTACTTCTACAAAACACCCTATTCCTTTATAATATCTATTTTAAAGTAGTCACACTCAGAATGTGTAGCTATCTGGGATTTTTTTTAAAGCAGATTCTAGTAGGAAACTAGTTGCTAGTTTCTACTCTTTGCGTTCATACTCAGATTTGCAGATTGTTAGCCTAAATAACTTTCCAGGAAAATCCATACAAAAAGGGACAGCATCTCACAAGTGACAGATATCCAGAACATGTATGTCTGTGGTTTGGCACTGGTATTGCAAAATGATACAAATGTAGGACACATTTTTTTAGTGCTTTTAAATTCACAATCATTCTTGTTCTGCAGGAATGACAGGCAAGACTATATAAAATGAAAGCAATTTGCAATAATTCTACTAAAAAGTGAGTAATAGGTACTGTTAAGAGGAGATGTTTCTGTATCCTAGGCAAAAATTCACCAGTACCATTGGCTTAAAAGTAACATTGATGCTCAGTTGTGCTTTACTGGGAAGTACTGCGCTGCATGAAAAGGGAGGAACATACAACTTCACTTCTGAATCATCTTAAGCCTCAGCTTTTCTTCTTTTGTAGTCTTAAATCACAAATGATAGTTTCAAGTTTTGAAAGAAAAGGCAGATACTGCACAAGTCTTTCCAAGAGAAGTTTTTTAGGAAACTTCCAGATGACTTTGCAAACTTGTTTTTAGATATTTGCTACATCTGCATTGCTGGTTTTTGTGTTGAAACTTGAAACATTTGTTTTCTGTGAGACAAGTAACCTGCAAACGTGGTAAGTTTATTCTCTAAAGAGTGATTTTGGACATGTTGTTGCATATGTAGTTGTCAGTGGACTTTTTGTCTAATCTCATCATCATATTATTCAATTAGGGTTATAGCAATTTAAGTGTGGCACTGTGCCATTCCAGACAGATGGGCATGGGCAGACAGCCAAGAATAGATGTTAAGGGCAGAAGACTTTTCAGCAGTCTTGTTTGAAAGTGTGAGTATCTCGGCCCACGTGTAGCATGACTGTACATACCTGATCCATTTTTTTTCCTGGCTTGTGCAGCACTATAAAGGCAGTGTTTTGTCTTAGAAGAGTCTAGGATGGCCCTCAGATAAAACTCTGCAAAGATCCCTTAGCTTTTTTCATAAGACACTGGTAATCCCAAAGAAGTCTCCATAGCTCAGCAAAATAGTGGGCCAGTTGTCTTTTTTTTTTCTCAGCTGGGATTAGTCTATTTAAAAAAGAAGGTTATTTAAATAGGAATAAATAAAATTAATTTAAAAAAATAAGTTTTCATCAAGTTTGTTAAAAACTAAATATAGCACATTCAATTTTTTTTTTATTTGGTTGGTTGTTTAACATGGAAATTATAATAATGTTATTTCTTATCATTTCATAGAGGACAGAAATTCTTTATATTGGTGACTGATTTCTTGTCCTGAATGGGCATTAACATTTCTTAACCCAGCCTCAGTTAATTTTCCGTACTTTTGTTTAATGATTACAGCAAGTTGCTTTAAGAAAACATTTTAATACTGTGTAACATGGCATAATTTAATAATGTACAAGGGATGTGTGTTTGTGGTCTGAACAAATTACTAGTCAGCTAAGTTTAGTTGAGCAGCCAGGCATAGTCTGCATTTTAAATATGTCACTATTAGTCACAGATACTAAAGGTTTGGTGACAACTACTTTAATCATTTAGTCGTTCTGAGGATTATTGCTTTATTTGGAAATCAGTCATTTGAGTCATGTTGCATTTGTAAGTAAAAGTAGTTTAAAGTAATATCTGAAGGTTGGACTACATTGTGAGATTTGCCTGCGGCTAAAACTGTGCAAGACCCTTTTAGAGGTCTATATACTGACTATAAAGTCTTAGCAAAAAAAACCCAAAAAACACCAATCCCAAATAACAAAAATTTGTTTAAAATCTTGCTGTATTAGCTGTGAGTTTTCTTTTTGTAGAGACACATACGTAACAGTGCAGTTGCTTTTTTCCCTTGGTCTCATGCTCATGTATGGGAGTCTGATTCATCCTCAGTCATATTGACTTGAAAACTGTGGGTAAACAAGAGAGTAGAGTCATGCGATTGATGACTGTACAGTGGAAAGCATGAACTGTTCCTGAACAAAAGCTTTTAAAGTAATTGTATTACTTTTACGTACACAAGTTGCATATTACCCAGCAAACTGCATGTTTTCTTGAGTCTATTTCTCTATCACTCAATACCTCTTCTTGGGTTTTGTATCTTTTAATATAGTAAAAATTAAGAGGAGAAAAGCAATTCATATTTAAGTTTTCTGGTTATTTATTTAAGAGCTTTGGTGATACTATGGCATATCTTACATTACACTGAATTTCATCGTACAATTTAGTTCACAGAAAATTGGATTCTTTGAGCAATTCTGTTTTAACAGTTATTAAAAGAGCTGAATCAGTTCCTTTCATAATCTTAAAAGAAAGGGTATGAATGTGGAATAAATTCCAGATAAGAGATGTAATTTAAGTGTAGCTCAACTTTGTTCCATAAAATACATAGGCCAGAAGTCCAGAAGGGGCTACTGTAATCATCAAGTTTGACCTTCAACCTGTAATACTGTTATAGACTCCATCTGTTTTGTTCCAGCAGCCACACTGTATTATATGTTAACTGTTTCTATCAGTTAAGTGCTGGAAATCAGGTAATGAACAAATGCTTAATACATGTTTCTTGGTGTCTGCATTGTGCGCAGATTTATGGACAAAGAATGCACACTTCATTGAAGTTTGGTGTGATTGTATTATATTTGTTACAACAAAATATAAATAAATGTGTTTAACTGCAAAAAATACAAGAATGTATTTTCATTATATGTCATTGTTGTTACAGCTAGACTAAATTGAAGAAATTAATGTTTTGTTAGTGTTGTATCAGCATCCACTTTCACATGTGTTCATATAATAAGACATCTTGAGATGTAGTATGTACCAATTTGGGTTCTTCAAGCCAGAAAGTACATTATGGTCTCTAATGAAGGTGTCGTAACAGAGTGTAAGACTGAAACTACTGTTACACTGTATTGAATAGAGTCCATGCAGGAATATCATACAGTTATATCAGCTTAGGTAATATTTTGGCTGTGATTTACTGCCAGGATTTGTGGTTGGAAATGCACCCTTCCTTCCTCCACCAAACTAAAGAACAAAAGCAAAGCTGAGACAAATTGTAGTTTACTTGGGTGCAGTTAAGAAGTGGTCTTTGTTTGCATAAGCAGGTTTCCCCTAGTTGAGTTTTGCCATCATTATGTCATCTTCTGGTTACAGGATTATATTACATGGGATAATACTGGATTTGTTATGAAGTCAAAAGGCTATTCGTAGTGCAGAAACTTGTCAGGTTTCCATAATTCACTGATATGCTCAACTAATTCCCTCAAGATAGGATCATCTTCTTTGTGCCTCTGAGTCCTAAATTTTTGGTTTGATTTCTTAGGGGTTAAAAGTTGTTCTTCCCACACAGACAAAATGTTTGTGGTGACAAGCTACCCAAGATAGATTATGTAGGTGATCTGTTTTGAGAAGCAGAATGTATTATTCCTGGGAGAGAGAAACATACTTGTTCTCCAACAGGTGGGTGCAAGTGCTGGGAGTGCAAGCAGAGATTGCCAAGCTTGTAAAATCCCCCCCCCCCGTTTTTTTTTTCTTTACATTAAAAAAAAAGTTGAAAGGGATTTTGTAACTGTCAGATGAATATTTTACACAGTTGAGCCTCTGGATTTTTTGCAAAGATTCATTGTATTCTGTCATAACTATCTTTTTCTGTTCTCCTCTTAACTCTTGCTATGGGAGGAATTTTAGCCTTACCTTTCTTTCTGGCACAAGACATAAGTTCAGCTGGTTCTGGCATCGTAAAATACACAAACCCAGTGGGGTCTTGGGGACAGAGATGTGAGAATCTCATTTGACTATTGGAGCCTTAAATGAATGGTGAAATTTTGCCCCTTAGGTGGTGGTCAGTACTCGGAAAGGGGAATGAAGCAGTATTAGTAACTGTAGTGCTATATTTGCTTTATAATGACTCCTAGCCAGGCTTATTTTTCACGCTTTTAGTAGAAAGTGAGCCTTTCCACAGGTCACTTTTTCTGGCCACCTCTGTGTCATTACCTTCTGAGGGTTGGATACTCTTACACTACATCCTTATCCCTGTGCAGCTTCATGAGGAAAAGGAGGCCTTTCCTTTTTCTCCCCCGTCCCTCCGATAACGAGTAAAGCTTTGCTCAGTTAGTGCTCCTAGCAGCACCTGGGGATTAGTCTTATCTCTAGAATTGTAATGTATGGGCCAATATTGTATAACATCCTCTCTAATGGGTAACTGTAAAGGGAATTCCATCATCCTGTGTACTTTCGAGTGATTTCAGCATTTTTACTATGAATATCCAAAGCCCACTGTATTTTCCTTGGAGGAAGGAGGAATGACTGCCTATAAGAAAATATGTATACAAACCCATAAACATCAGTTTAGTCTTCAGTTTCATGCAAACCATACAGTAAACAGTCAATTACAACACTTAGAAACGAGGCAAAAAGCTTTTTCTGTGCTCACTGCTCATGTTTAAGAATCTTTTAGTTTCGTAGCCAGTTCTCAGAATAACTTACTACTTAGTTAATATATGTGACCTAGTGACTGAATGTGGCAACTTTATGAATTATGTATCGGTTTCTTGAGTACCAAACTGTGTGCTTTGGTTTTATTAAATAATCTCTGATTTGATTATCTTCATTATATCATGCAGCAAGTTCATTTCTTTTGAATTTATTGTTCGGACTTTACAATTAAAAGATGCAAATTAAATTGTGTAGTTCCCTTCCTGTCTTCATTGTGATATCAATGAGTAATGTACTGATTTCTAGAATTCCAAATACTATTATAACGTAGCTTCCTCATAATCTAACAGTAGAAGATCAGTGTAATACTTCACATTATCAGTTTCAGGACCGTGTATTATCTGTTCAGAAAAAGCATATTTCTAAGCTCAATAACATCATCAGCAGTAGTGCATGAGGTGTTTTTTATATATTTCAACTTGCCAATTAGTAATACAGTGATGGTTTTCTGAGATGCATAAATCACAACACTCCCCACTTTCCTAATAGGAGTATGACAACTCACTTAATGTAATAACATCATGATATTTTTAAAAAGCTAGTTTGGCAATTCTGCTGTTCTGAAGTATGGGGTTTAGTTTTCAAAATTATCTGGGAGGAGAATGTCTGAGATTAGTGAGATACGAGTAGGAAACATTGACAAATACATGGAGAGTGAAGACTTTGTATGACTTCTATGTTTCTTGTGCCCCTCAGAGCTCGGTTGTCTATGTTGTTGTTCAGTCTAAACCAGCAACGTAAATACTCCAATGGAAGCTGAGTACAAGCTGCATTTCTTATATTCTCATAATTATTATGAATTTCTGACTAAAGTGCTATGTCTAAGTCTGTATGGCTGGAAGGTATAAAAAGTGGGAGAGCTCATCTTTTTTGTGATTGACTTGCTGTATTTCAATTTAGGAACTCTTTTAAGCTTGCTTATGGAATCATCCAAACTCTACAGTCCAGAATGCTAAATAGCTCCCACATATGCAATAATACTGTTCCAAAAAAAGCAAAATTAAATGATAGATAGTATGTGTTATTATACTAATGCCTGAGGCTTTTCAGTATGCTACAGCAGAGGGTTTCCCCTTTCTGAGTGTTTATTTAAAGTAAAATTAAATTTGGGCCATTCATAACTTTTGTTATATTAGCTGAAAAACATATCTAATTGCTTTGGAAGACTTTCACTTCTCTGTATTCCTCCTGCTCCC
Source organism: Haliaeetus leucocephalus (assembly GCF_000737465.1). NCBI lineage: Eukaryota > Metazoa > Chordata > Aves > Accipitriformes > Accipitridae > Haliaeetus > Haliaeetus leucocephalus. Next base: position 2,250,807 of record NW_010973072.1, read on the forward strand.
ATCTTTGTGTTACCACAATTTCTCTCTCTCTCTCTCTTTTTTTTTTTTTTTTTTTTGTTTTGGTTTTGTGTGTGTGTTCTGTTGTTACAGAGGGTTAATTCATTGGGCCTTTAGATTCTAGTTTAAATACATTCATATTGCTTGATTGGAATAATATCCCCATTCTTAACAGAGAAAATTCAAATTTACCATGTTCTTCAAAAAGATGGATAAACCATTTTCTTTCTGTTCCTTGCTGAATATGTTCCATACAGCTGTCTTCAGAAATGTACAATTACCATTAAGTAGTTTTCTGGCTCTGAAATGATACTTACTCTATAAAAGGATACTTAAGTGTTACTTTTCTTGTTTTTATGGGAATAAAATTAGATTGTGACCTTTCAATGGATATGTTTATGTTTCGACAGTAAATATTGAGGAAGGCATTCCTCTTCTTGATTTTGAGTCAGTCTGGTGAAAGTCTTGATTTAGGACAACAGAACAGGATTTTCTGAGTAACGAAGTACTTGTTGAATAGAGAGACAAAATTTGTTACAAACTCTTAAGTTAGGCAGGGATAAATGATGAATGGACTTCAGCAATTTGAGTAGTTGTAATTTCATCTGAATCCATGGAGTTGCACCACTGTAAATTAAATCTATGTATTCAAGATTACATTCCTGAATACTTAAGCTTTTCCGATTTTCTTCTTATTTATCATAGATGTACTCTTGGATGAAGGAGATAAGTTTTATGCTCCATGTATTGTCTTTTATTATGCAGGCTAAAATATTACAATTCCTTCTTCAAAGAAAACAATATATTTGAATGAGAACTAATTACCTCTTTTTTTATTCCAAGTGACAAAAGCTAATATATCACACTTAGCCACTATAAGAACTCCATTTCAGTAAACTAATTAAACTAATCCTATCTCTACTCATTATTCTCAGTTCTGCTAAATATTTTAACAGCATAGATTTATTTCATTACATAAATTATATCATACTTAAAGAAAACAGTTTGCATAATGGCGCATTTGCATTCCCAAGAGTTTATTTTGGGTTTTTGAATTCAGGCTTCAAGTTTCAGTTGAAATAATACTATTTGCTTTATTTAGGGTGGTAATTCTTCTTAATTATTACTAATTATCCAGAATGATGTATAGCTTTAATTAAATGTAAGTGCTTGGCATTCTTGTTAACATATATTAAACAGTGACAGTCCTCCTGAATATAGATAATATAACATTAGAAAGTTGAGATATTTCCTAAAGTTTACAACCTGTAATTTCATAACACAAGGGCTGATTAATTTACCAGTCATGGGGAAAAAAGTTGCTTTTTGATTGTTAGTGATTGTAAAATTAAAAGATCATGTGCTTACTGGACATTTCTTAACCTACGTAATTAAAATTAAAATGTGTGCAACACTTTTTCTACTTAAATTATTAAACCAGAATATGTTGAATGCTAAGAACTTAACAGCAGTGTCGTTGAGAAGCTGTAAAGAAATAATGCATAAGTACCACTTCAAACTAAATTGCTCTCTACTTATAGACATGTAATGCAATTAAATCAAGAAGCTGTAAGCCTCCTGAATCTCCTAAGTTTAGTTTAGGTATTTGTACTTAAGATATCTGCTGCAGAGCTTTCCAAAATGATAGAACAGAGACAATACAGAAAATAAATAATCAATCAGAATGAATTTACAGTATGTGATTCATATGAGCTGTACAGAGGATTCCTATTTTTACTGATTTTGATAAACCACTTATATTGCAGAAGTAATGGTGTTCTAATTTTAATGCCGGTTTTCATACTGTTATCTGGACTTTAATTTCTGTCATTGTTACTAGCTTATCATAGTGATGACACTAGGCGAATCATGAGGTTTTTAGGAATTTCACAAAGAAAAGGAATTAATTGTGGTTGGTTCTAGTTGAGGATCCTGCATGATTTCTTAAAGTATGAAAGACAGACTGACAACTGACAGACAATTTGTAAATTGTTTTATCCTAAGTGCTGTGGGTTATGGTCCCTCAGCTCAATGCATGTCATGAAAGCTATCTCGCTATTATGCTTGCCAAGTCCAATCTGCCAACTTGAATTAATGGAACTGTAATTCATCTTCCAGGTATCAAGCAAGCATCAATACACACTTTTCAATGACACTTTACCCTACTTTGCACCTTAGTTGTTTCTTGAATGCAACAACGAAAATTCACAGAATCATAGAATGGGTTGGGTTGGAAGGGACCTTAAAGATCATCTAGTTCCAACCCTCCCTACCATGGGCAGGGACATCTTCCACTAGACCAGGTTGCTCAAAGCCCCATCCAGCCTGGCCCTGAAGACTTCCAGGGAGGGGGCATCCACCACCTCTCTGAGCAACCTGTTCCAGTGCCTCACCACCCTCACAGTACAGAATTTTTTTCCTCAGTTCTTATCTAAATTACCTTCTTTCAGTTTAAAGCCATTACCCCTTGTCCTATCACTGCAGGCCCTTATAAAAAGTCCCTCTTCAGCTTTCTTGTAGGCCCCCTTTAGGTACTGGCAGGCTGCTGTAAGGTCTCCCTGGAGCCTTCTCTTCTCCAGGCTGAACTACCCTGACTCTCTCAGCTTGTCTTCATAGGAGAGGTGCTTCAGCTCCCTGATCATCTTTGTAGACTTCCTCTGAACTTGCTCCAACAGGTCCATGTCCTTCTTATGCTGGGAGGCCCAGAGCTGAATGCAGTACTGCAGGTGGAGTCTCACGAGAGCAGAGGGACAGAATCACCTCCCTCGACCTGCTGGTCATGTTTCTTTTGATGCAGCCCAGGATACAGTTGGCTTTCTGGGCTGCAAGTGTACATTGCTGGGTCATGTTGAGCTTCTCGTCAATGAACACCCCTAAGTCCTTCTCTTCCGGGCTGCTCTTAATCCACTCATCGCCCAGCCTGTATTTGTGCTTGGGATTGCCTCAACCCACATGTAGGACATTACACTTGGCCTTGTTGAACTTCATGAGTTTCACACAGGCCCACCTCTCAAGCCTGTCAAGGTCCCTCTGGATGGCATCCCTTCCCTCCAGCGTGTCGGCTGCACCACACAGCTTGGTGTCGTCGGCAGGCTTGCTGAGGGGGCACTCAGCCCCACTGTCCATGTCACCAAAGATGTTAAGCAGTGCCAGTCCCAATACTGACCCCTGAGGAACGCTGTTTGTCACTGGTCTCCACTCGGACATCAAGCCATTGACTGCAGCTCTTTGAGTGCAACCGTCCAGCCAGTTCCTCATTCACTGAGTGGTCCATCCATCAAATCCATGTCTCTTCAATTTAGAGACAAGGATGTGTGCAAGACAGTGTCAAAGGCTTTGCACAAGTCCAGGTAGATAATGTCAGTTGCTGTCCTGGTTTCAGCTGGGATAGAGTTAACTGTCTTCCTAGTAGCTGGTACAGTTCTATGTTTTGAGTTCAGTATGTGAAGAATGTTGATAACACTGATGTTTTCAGTTGTTGCTCACTAGTGTTTAGACTATAGTCAAGGATTTTTCAGTTTCTCATGCCCAGCCAGCGAGAAAGCTGGAGGGGCACAAGAAGTTGGCACAGGATAGAGCCAGAGCAGCTGACCCAAACTGGCCAACGGGGTATTCCATGCCATGTGATGTCACATCTAGTGTAGAAACTAGGGGGAGTGGGGGGAGGGGATCACTGCTCGGGGACTAGCTGGGTGTCGATTGGCGGGTGGTGAGCAATTGCCCTGCACATCATTTGTATGTTCCAATCCTTTTATTATTGCTGTTGTTACTTTATTAGTATTATCATTATTAGTTTCTTCTTTTCTGTTGTATTAAACCGTTCTTATCTCAACCCATGAGTTTTACTACTTTTCCTGATTTTTCTCTCCCATCCCACTTGGGGGCAGGGGGTGTGGAAGTGAGTGAGCAGCTGGTGTTTAGTTGCTGGCTGGGGTTAAACCATAACACTTGCTCTTCCCTTATCCACCAAAGCTGTAACCCCATTGCAGAAGGCCACCAAATTTGTTAGGCATGATTTGTCCTTAGTGAAGCCATGGTGGCTGTCACCAGTCACCTCCGTATCTTCCATGTGCCCTACCATAGTTTCCAGGAGGATCTGCTTCATGATCTCACTGGGCACAGAGGTGACACTGGCTGGCCTGTAGTTCCCTGGGTCTTCCTTTTTTCCCTTCTTAAAAAAGGGGGTTACGTTTTCCCTTTTCCAGTCACGGGGAACTTCCCCAGACTGCCACAGCTTCTCAAATGTAATGGATAGTGGCTTAGCCAGTTCGTCTGCTAGTTCCCTCAGAACCCGTGGGATGCATCTCATCAGGTCCCATGGACCTGTGCACCTTCACGTTCCTTAGATGGTCTCGAACCTGATCTTCTCCTACGATGGGCGGTTCTTCATTCTCCCAGTCCCTGCCTTTGCCTTCTGTGACTTGGGCAGTGTGGCTGGAGCACTTGCCAGTGAAGACTAAGGCAAAAAAGTCACTGAGTACCTCAGCTTTCTCCATGTCCCCGGTAACCAGGTCTCCTGTTTCCTTCTGGAGAGGGCCTATATTTTCCCTAGTCTTCCTTTTATCACCAATGTATGTATAGAAGCTTTTCTTGTTGCTCTTGACATCCCTGGCCAGATCTAATTCCATCAGGGCTTTGGCTTTCCTAACCTGATCCCTGGCTGCTCGGACAATTTCTCTGTGTTCCTCCCAGGCTACCTGTCCTTGCTTCCACCCTCTGCAGGCTTCCTTTTTGCGTCTGAGTTTGTCCAGGAGCTCCTTGTTCATCCATGCAGGCCTCCTGGCGTTTTTGCCTGACTTCCTCTTTGCTGGGATGCATCGCTCCTGAGCTTGGAGGAGGTGACCCTTGAATATTAAGCAGCTTTCTTGGGCTCCTCTTCCCTCCAGGGCTGTATCCCACGGTACTCTACCAAGCAGATCCCTGAAGAGGCCAAAGTCTGCTCTCCTGAAGTCCAGGGTAGCGAGCTTGCGGTGCACCCTCCTCGCTGCCCTAAGGATCTTGAACTCCACTGTTTCATGGTCACTGCAGCCAAGGCTGCCCTTGAGCTTCCCATTCCCCACCAGCTCCTCTTTGTTGGTGAGAACAAGGTCCAGCCTAGCACCTCTCCTCGTTGGCTTCACTTTTCACTTGGAGAAGGAAGTTGTCATCAATGCATTCCAGGAACCTCCCGGATTGCTTATGCCCCTCTGTGTTGCCCCTCCAACAGATACCAAGGTGGTTGAAGTCCCCCATGAGGACCAGGGCTTGTGAGGCTGCTCCTATCTGTCTATAGAGGCCTCATCTGCTTGGTCTTCCTAGTTGGGTGGTCTGTAGCAGACCCCCACTGTAATGTCACCTGTCCCTGCCCTCCCTTTAATCCTGACCCATAAGCTCTCAGTTGGCTCCTCATCCATCCCCAGGCAGAGCTCCATGCATTCCAGCTGGTCATTGACATAGAGGGTGATATCCCCTCTTCATTTCCCCTACCTGTCCTTCCTAGAGAGCATGTATTCTCCTATTCCAATGCTCCAGTCATAGGAGCCATCCCTCCATGTCTCTGTGATGCCAGTAAGATCATAGTCCTGCAGGCATGCGAACGTGAACTCCTCTTGTTTATTCCCCGTGCTATGTGTGTTTGCATACAGATATTTAAGCTAGGCCCCTGATGAAGCTAGCTGACTTAATTACTTTTGTATTTTGCTCATCAGTAATCAAAACCTTTCATTCATGTACTAAGTGTACATATATATGCTGTTGTTTTGTCAGTTTTCAAGTATTTGTCACTAATTTGTTACAAAAGACCATGATAATTTTATTTCTGTAATCTGTGCTGTTCCTTTTCTGATATATACAAAAAAAAAGTAAATCAGTGTGCAGGTTTTTTTAAATTTGAGTTTCCTTCTATTTTATCTAATTTGCAAAGATGTTAGCTACAAACAAGTTTTAGGTGTGATTAACAGAGGTTAGCATAATGATGTAATCTGGTTATATTTATAATGTTAAATATATTGCAAACATATTGTTGAAGGCCAGAAATTGTTAGGAAGAAAAAGGGAAATGGAGCATGTGACAATTTTTTTTATCCTTCTCTAATACTTCTATCTCCTTAACGTTTTGGAGAATGTCAAGCAAAATTCTGAAGAACAAAGGTAACTGCTTTGAATAACAGTGAACAAATTGATTCAAAATACTGTATGAACCATTCACTTTTAGAAACTAGGGTAAAATGACTAAATTTTCCTGTGAAGAATATCTAGATTTTAGTAATATTTAAAAAATTGTTAATAGGTTATAAATAGTCCAAAACCAATAAGCAAATATTATGTGTAATGTTTTTATTTAGTTTCTTAGAATAATAATGTATTGCAGTGATAAAGGTGTTTACTAAGGGAAAAGTTGTGGGTTATAGAGCTTTTCACCTTCATCATGCTGTTTCAGATTTGAGCTCCATCAATAGCGACTGAAAATTGGTAGCACTGATGCACACTCAGTGACCTCTATGTAGTAAGCTTGCTCTTCATGCAAAAGATCCTAGTGACTGGTGTCTAAAAAGCTGTCATAGCATGTAGCAATCTTCTAGTGTGGCAGGATGCTCAAAAGATTCAATGGGTCTGAAAACCAAATTATGGACCTTTGTGTGGGTATTCTTGTCTGGTCAGACTTAGGAGCTTACTACTATGTATGAAAAAGCCTGTGGTCCCACTCAAGTTGTACATGTTTGGAAAACGCCCGTGAAAACTTCTTGAAATTGTCTTGTAGTTTTAAGTGCTTACCAGGTGTCCTGGATGTTACTATGAGTTTATATCATGTTCATGCAAACTGCTGAGCAGTGCTGTGAGAAATAGAGTTGAGGCTACTTCTGTTGAAATCAGAGCAGAATGGAAGGTACACAGAACTGGCTAAAAATGAGGATGTAGAGGTTGGAGTGAGAAATGCATAAGTAGACTTGGAGTTGGTAAATGCTCAGAAGATCAGTGAAAAATGTAGTTTTCCTGAAGGTCTGGAATCTCATTTTTGGTGGATTTAGAGTATTCTGTTTTGCCAAAGTAGTTAGCAAGTAAGATTTAAAAAAGAAGAAAAAAACAAAAACCAAACAAATCACTACCCCCCCCCCCCAAAACTACAAATGGCATATGGTGTCTGATAAATAAGGGGTTGAAAGAATATCAGCCTTGTCATCGTGAAGTAACCTGTTTTATCAGCATAAGATGTAAGTAGAGAGAAAGGGACTTTGTACTGTGAAATATTTGGTATTTGTCTCCTGAGTATATTTATTTACTGTTTACATATCTTTTCTCAGTGTCTTTTGCATTATTGAACCACATTGTTCAGCGTTAATTATTAGTATCGGTAAAACAAATTCCAAACCTCAGTCCCTAGATATGATGATACCTAAGAAAATTAGTTGTACTCTTCAAAGTATGCTGCATTCAAGTAAAATATGAAGTGTGTATGTAGCTTCAGTATGCTTGCCTAGCTTTTAGCAGTCAGCTATGAATTTTACTTGATGGATATATGTAATTACTTATATTTTTCATAGATCTGTGTATATCGTAAGTCATCTATAAGAATACGTAGTAACCTTAGATGGCAAGTTTATCCGATAATCTTTTAAATTTCAAATTTTAGTGTTAAAATTTCTTGAAGTACCTTGTACATACAAATGTATTTATGTCTATTTATACAAAACTTCTGTATAATTTTTATATTAAGACATACCTGTGTGTTTATGTAGTGTAAAGTATACATAATTTATGATTATAGAATTTTTTACGCTAAGCTTGTTCAATGATTCTGTCTTTTTATTTCTATTTGCATTAATTATTGAGTGCTAACCGGTAAAACATGCCTGTAAACAAAGAGTTATTTTGGAAATAGAAGAAAATAAGATTTTTACTTGTGTTTTTCTTTCAGGCACATCTTATTTATTTAACAATGAGTCTTTTCTTATCCTCTTTTACAGTTTACAGTAACTTGCATACTTATATTACTTACATTAATTGGCATGTAAGGAACACCAGTCAGACTCATGCATATCCTTCCTGAATAATGCAGTAAGCTAAATGTGTTTGAAATGTAATGTGGTTTCATATTGGTGAATGAGATGTATTTGTGGATCATGTTGCTCATATATTAGATATGTTTAATGATAAATTTATGATAACTCTCTCATTGATCAAAAGATGTATGGGTAATGTAAGTATCTTATGCAACTGCCAGAAACTTAAAACTGTTAAGGTGATGGAAATCACTTTGAATTTTTTGAAAGAGTTGATAGACCACAACTTCATGTCAATTTGGTCTTCAGTTCTAGTAGAATAGTATTCTGACAAGGGACAACATTTTATACAGTCTGAAGGCCAGATCTTTCACTTCCATAAGTCATTACAGCTCAGTTGAAGTTACTCCTCTTGAGGACCTGACTTCAAGTGCTAAATATATCAATTCTAACTTTTGCTAGGCAAAGATGATGATAACGGTATATTCCCATGCACTTACAGCAGCTGTTTTGTATATTTGATGAGCTCACATTCACAAGACATCACCATATCCTGTAGGATACAGCTGGGTGGACCAGACATAACATAGTCCATAGTGAGTAAATAGTCCTGCGTTATATTAAGCTATATATCCATCACTTTCTAGAACTGTGAAGACTGGCTGTTGGGGTGGGAGGATAGTATTAGGAAATCTTCCTGATTGATTAATCCAATAAAATGCTTTCTCTTTTTGTCACGGTCTTCTCCTATCCTGCCATATGTTCTAACAATTTCATCCTAAAGTGGCCACCTAACAACTAACATTACTATAATGTGCATTATAGCCTGTTGTAAAATGACAAAAAGTCTGAAGAAACTCCAGTGTATTCATTAAAAAATAATTTGTCTATAATTACTGCTGGTCGTGAAAATAAATAGAGAGGTATTTAGAAAGAAAATTAGCCAAAGTGAGCAAATAGCTCTCCAGACATAACATATGGGTATGAACAAATGCTTAAAAGAATATTCTCAAACTGTTTAAGTGGTCTTTTCATACTATAATCACAGAGCCTGTTATTAAAATGACAGATATTTATTGTTGTGTTTATTTCTTGTTACTAGCTTAATACTTAAAATTCTAAAATTAAAGTATAATACTTAAAATATTGAAAACAAAGGCTGATCATGCTGATAAAACTAGTCTGTAACAAATTTGTATGTTTAAAAGCTGCTGGTTTTGCATGAACAGGCCATACAGCCTAATTTCACATCTAGACTATTGGCCTAGTGTTTTTGTACTTGCCCCCACATAACCTGTATTCAAGAAGTTTGCAACTAAGGTGTTATTAAATACTATAATAGTTCCAAAACATTAAAGCTAATATTGTGAATTATATATCCTAAACTCAAACACACAACTAATTCAAAATCTAATGGTGTATGCAAGACTTATAAGTACATGTACCATCTTCAATGAACCAGATGGTACTGTTGGATCATGACAGGTGGACACAGAGTGGAATAGGTGCAGGTAAGAGCTGGTAGAATGTGGAGAATGGAAAACTGATCATATTAGAAAAGACGTAGGCATGTTTAGTCAAGCAAAGAAAAGGGCTGAGAAGAGGATATTGTTACTCTGTATGAATACTTTAGAGTAAATGACAAGGATGTGGACAGGATTTTAAGCTGAAAGGCACAAAGATAAATAGGTATATCTTGTCCATAATAATTTACAAAGAGATATAAAAGAACCTTTAAACAGTCACATCAGGGAGTTTCTGAAACAGGATTCTGGTTTGAGCATGGGCCAGGGGAGGTCAAACAGTTACCAAATTTTAAGATCGAGTTTCTTCAGTTTCTTAACAAAAATTATATCATGTGGCTTCCTAGCAGGTGACTGGACCCACTGACTCGGGAGTTACCATCCAGTTTTGCTTTCTTTCCAAGAAAAGTCAGTCACAGATGCTCTGGCATTTTCAACTGCCAAAATCCCTGCAGTTGATAGGATTAACCTGCTAAATTTGTCCATGAATAATAGGAAATCTGTGTTTTCTCATCCACATTCAGTAACTCACACATTACTACTATATTTGGTGATAATGCTACTTTTCCTAAACCTTGTCTTTTATATGTGGAAACTAAGGAAAATTCTTACTTTGAAATTTGTGATGTTTGGACAATCAGTTGCTCCCACAGAGAGTCTCCTTGGCTTCGTAGAGTCTTCAGGGCCACACTAGTCTGTTCTGTGATGCCGATTGTAAGTTCTGGGATTCTATATAAATTTAAATAGCCCATCTTATTATGTGATAAAGGAATTATGGTTTGTATCAGTATAAAAGAAAATGAAGTGTAGACTGTATCAAGTTGCCTTATTTCAGGGGAAGGTTAATTGGAAATGCAGCTCACACAATGTGTGATGAGGTGGAAAAAAAATAACAGAAGTGACCACAGTCAATGCATGCAGCCCATGTGCTTGCCATTTTTCCATTTTCTTAAGCATTTATGGACAATTGGACTGACACAGTCTGCAGCAAATGGATAGTTTCCGCATCTTTCTGAGCATGCTGTCAAATTCATATATTTTTAAAATTACTAATAGTAAGTGCAGAGAAAAAAAATTATGTGTTTTGAAACTATACTAAATGTCAACTATAGTAACACACTGTGGCTGAAGACATAGTTCTGATGCTTGCAGAATCAACTACTTAATTAAATCTTTTACTTGTAAAATCTTACTTGTAATTTACTTTTCAAGAACACATATTTTGTGCAAAATTTAATTTCAGAGTTAAAGCCTCAGTGAAGGGATGCCTCAATGCTCCTTTTGTCAGTGGAGTTAAATCTTGTACAGCTGTGTGTTTACACTTTTAATGCATGTATCATTAAATTAATACTATTGTCAAAGGTTAATGACAGCACAGTACCTGCACTAAAAATTAAACGACTCCAGGCCAAATAGAACTCTTACGGTTCTGTGTATGTAGACATTGTCATTACTGCCATGAGGAGTAAATTAGGATAAAATCCAACTTCATTCTGCATGATCTTCAAGATTCTGTGGGAGCACATCTGATAATATTCCTTCACAAAAGCCTTTTCATGGTTTTAAATAAGGTTCTAGTGAGTGAGAACGCCAGGACTTAGCGTTGTGTAAATATATATTTGTATCCTTGTGAGTATTATTTTCAGGGTGCCTGAAGTCATCTCATATGCCAGATCCTCTCCCAATTTCATTTTACGCATAGCTGTTTGTATAATTGTTGTTCTTGTTCCAGCCGCATTAGCTTATATCTTCTTATATATTCTCTTTATATTTTTATTGAGAAACATCACTAAACCAAAAAGAAAATTGTCCTTTCCTTTTCAGGGTAGGTAGAAGTATTTTTATTCCACCTATTTTATCAGATTGAAACCTTTCACGGCAGTCTTAAATAATCATTATATTTCTGTCCCTTGCCTTTTTGAGCGCTTATTCATGTTAAGCAATCAGCTAAATAAGCATTTTAAACTTTCACCCAAGTTACTTAATGTACTGCCAATGTATACCTTGACGATTCATGTGAACAGAAAGTATTCTATTCTGATTTTCATTATTGTATCTAGATATCTGCTTATTATAAAAGTGAGGTGAGGAGCTATTTGCATGTGTGCATGTATTGATATATATGTAGGCATACAAACAAAAGGTTGAAATACAGGTAGGAGAATATGCAGGAATTAATAGTCACTCTTTTTCTGGCCTTTTCAAATTAAGAAAATGTGCTGGTATTTTGGGTGATTCTGTGGTAACAGCTCATTTCAACCACTTAAAGACTGACTTAAAATTAATTTTGATTTTTAAATTAAAAACCCAAAAAATTTCTATGGATGATATCACAAACTGTGGAACTATGAAAGGATGGGTAGTAAGGAAATATTATAAAAAGAAAAAAGTATAGTAGAATTAGTAACAAGCAGTTTGGTCTCTGCTGGTGGTTATCTTAGCTGAATGTTACATGCTGGTAGAATGCATCATCTTGGACAAGAAATAAAGTCTTGAATGTTTTGCTCATTTAACAACTTCTTGCAGCTGATTAGTCCAACTACATTCTTTCTGAAGGAAACACTCTGCCTTTTCTATTCTTTTAGTGTTGTCTTTTGAACTGGTGTGTGTAGGTGTTGCTTTTGCAGAATATATTTGAATCTCAGAGGCAGTTATAGTCTAGCAAAAAGTGAAATAATTCATGTCTCTGAATTTTACCAGCATTTAACTGAATACTATTGGGTTCCCAGATAAATACGTGTAAAATTATTGTTACTTCATCTCTGATCACAACCTTTTGATTGATCTTGACTTTCCCTTGGGCAGTCATGCAGAATTTGCCATGTGGTGCAGCAGCCAAGTAAGCATTTAATTTTTCATTGTTAAGCTCAGTTAAAGTATAAATTCAGGTTTTAGTAAATGGCTTTTTGGGTAAATCAGCATGTAATATTATCCTCTGAAATATCACAATTTTTTCTGAGAAATACATCTCTCAGTAAAAAAGGTTGCTTAGCCCATTCAGTCTTTTTTATAACCGGCATAAGACATGTGGAAGTAGAATAAAGTAACCTCTCACAGCAGAGGAACAAACTGACCTTTTAGCCATATAAAGTTGGATCAAATTCCTGTACTAACAGAGGAGTACAAAAAATGCTAAAGTGGTCTAGCATGTCTTGGGAGCTGGGAAAGAGCATATAACTGCAGGTACAGTGGTCAGTGAAATGCATGTTGCAGAAAGATCTAGTATGATATCGTGCACCAGATGACAAATGTTGGATGCCTTTATAGTATTAATATAACTGCAGTGTATATTATAACTTAATTTTTAAACTGATTTATGACATTTAGTTGTGATTGAAAAGTAAGGATGTGAGATAGGATTAAAAAGAATCTCAGAAAGAAATGCACAAATCATTTCAAATCCATTGGAACTCCATTAAGATATAACAACGTGAAAGTTCTGAATGATGGATTATATAGCAGGACTGCAAAATGACAGTGCCTCTTTCTCATACCTACTTAATTTAGCATTATTGCATAAGAAGAAATCTGTGTATTTTCTGAGCACTTTGTCTATTGGGCTGAAGTAAAGATTTGCTATCAAATAGATCAGTTATAATGTCCTTTACCTAAAAAAAACCAAAAAAACAGAAAAACCTTTGCAGTCAGTGGTGCTGTCCATTTAATTTATGACAAGCCTCTTGCCATTGGACTCTCTAGTTTTTTTAAATTTCTGAGAAGATAGAGACCAAAGCCACAGTGCTGTAATAACGGAAAATTTGTTTTATTGTGTGGTGCTTAAAACCGTTGCCACATTTTCCGTAACTTGTTCGCTTACACTATGGCAACTTCGCAGTGTTAACACAAGTTCAGCATGTATGTCTAATATGTGTCCTAAGAATATCAAGCTGAATGAAATCAGTGGTATATATCACTGACTACGTGGAAAATACATATGTACCGGTTGAAATTAACATCAGATTGTTGTGTAATGTCTTTCCATTTAATTCTGAATGATTATTTTATTTTTGGTTTATTTCCTGGTATTAATATTTTCATCTAATGCACCTTTCACCTCCAACCACAGCTGTTGTTACCAGTGCCACCTGTAATATATAATTTCATTTTTTTTTCTGATAAAACTGATACTGAATTTAAAAAATATTAGCTATAAATTTTTATGCTCTCGTAAATTGTGGTGCCCAAGAACCAAATATTAGAGAACTCAGGAATGCCACTATAGTTCTAATTACTTCTGTAATTCTTTTAAACTCAGTGCAAAATAAATTACTACTTACAAAAAATATTAGTGCAGAGAAAATGTACAGAGAAAATACAGTGTGGGCAAATGTTATGCTGCTTTCCCTAAAGTATTCAGGTGACCTTATTCTGTAACAACATGAAAAAATGATGTTGGGATAAGAAGGTCATTCAGACATCAAGCAAAAATCGGGCTTTGTCCTTTGCCATAGAGATTTCCAAGTATATATCAACTACTCTAGATGGGAATTCCATAACTGATTTGACGTGTGATATGTAGCTAAAATACTAGTAGATTTTCATTCCTGGAGATATAAATAATTGGATAATTGCATAGTAAGGTGATAATCAAAGCCATTTTTGCAAAGCACACGTCTTACAGTATGATTTTTGTCAACAAAATCTATTCTGTTATTAATAGGGATTTTCACATATACATATACTTGTGGCAGATAGGAAATGAAGCTATTTATTGATCAGAACTGATTATTTTTTCCCTTGAGTCAGTGCCCTATCTGTAAAGTAAAAGTGCTGACTGCCGCACATTGCTGATTGCAGATTTTTTTGACAGCAAAGACCTGACTCTTCCCTAATCCATGTAGCTGCATTGTGCGAATAACAAAGCTTATGTGACAGACCTGTTCTGTATTCCAAGAACTGCAACATACCTGTCATCAGATAGAAGCCAGAATGCACAAGTTATCACTTTACTTTGGAAGCAGAACAGATGATTGAAATTATTTCTTACTACTAATTCCCCTTTTAGTAGAGATAAGCTGCTTTGTTCAGCTGTAAATGAAACATTAGGGTATTAGCTGTCAAGCCAGAAGTATTGGAGAAGCTAAGATTTTATCAGCAGTAGTAACATTTTGGGCAATAAATTGTTTTGTTGGGCAGAATACTAATCTCCAGAGGTACAAAGAAACAAAGCTCATTAAGGTAAATGCTTAAAGCACGCACAAAAAAAAGAAGCAAAGACAAAGGCTTATTACCTTTGTTTTGGGGATAGATAAAACATTTGCACTTTTTCATCTTTGTGTAGTGTTGAAGAATTATGTGGTATTGTTATTAAAAAGATGCATTTGTAGACTTGTAGAATGCTTTCTGAATATATCCAAGGGACAAATGCATTTCTGAAATACCAACAGAGAGCTCTAGTAAGTGATGGCTTTTTGGAAATTGTTTTGTTTCCCTCTGGGTAAAATTAGGTATCTGTACATTGTCCTGTACTTAGCATTCATCAGATTAATAGACTAGCATTATTAAATGAATGTTTGAAATAGAGAAGAATAAATGTCTGAGTTATACTAAATATTTTTACCAGTATATATACCTAAATTAAATTCATAAGGGTTTGTAGTGTGAAGCAGTAAGATGATGGGAGGAGAGGACCTGTGTTGCTGTTAGGGACTGCAGCTAAAGAAAAACATATTTGGAATGTGATGAAGGAATTACAGCTCTGTAAACCAAGGGTGGACGTAAACTTGCTATCAGAAACAATTTAATAGGAAGTAAGTAAAATAGGTCAAAGGAATCTGTGTGTGTGAGCTAAAAGCCAGAGTACAGCCTGCAAGTAGCCAGAGGCAGATACTGTTTTCCATCATTACTTGTTTGAAGTAGCATTTTAGAAAACTGTAAAATAGAAGTAAGTTTAATACATGATACAAAGAGCAAAAACATGCCACTGAAAAATTGCACAGAAAGTTCTGTTAACAGCTGACACAAATGTCTTCAAAATTTTGTCTGTGCAACACCTAGGATTTTGAAACACTAAAAGAGAGATAGCTTTGCGGTCTATCCTGTAATCTACCTAAGAGTCAAAGAAGATGCTTTAGAAAGAATCGATCAGAAATTAATAAAGTAGAAGACAGTTGACCAAAACATGGGTTGTTTATTGGTGGCTTTCAGTAGATAGGAAACCACAGACACCTTTTGTGGCGAAATCCTACAGAGATAACACCAAAAACCTGAAGTCTGCTAGTTGTATTTTAACAAAGGCATGATGTTGTTTAGATACTGCTCTCAGTCACTGGATCACTGTTCAATGATGGACAAATATTTTCTGATTTGCAACTTTGTTTTCCTTCTCTATGAAACAGAGATTATAATATTGGCCCACCAGTATAATCTGCTTGATATTATGGGAATAAATACAATAATAGTCATCTTAGTTGTTGGCTAATACTGAAATTAATGAAGTTGTCATTTCTTCATTTGGGGTAATTGTGCTCATCTGAGGGACAAAGCATTAAGATTTGGTGAGGGAGGATTTGGTGAGGCGAGGAGCTTACATTATGTTGTTAGCTATAAAGAATATTAATATTTTATACAAGTGCTTTATATGCACCCCTGCAACTGTAAAAGACTAAAACTTGATTTTAAAATTCAGATTTAATCTGTAGAATTCAGATTTTAGGAATATAAATCTATTGTATGCTGGTGTGTTCCTTGTTCAGTCCTAGTTTCACTGTCGTGACCTGGAACAGCAGGAACCTTTAGGCTGTTGTTTTACTCCAAATACTGCATCAAATCAAATGCAACTTAGCTTTATTTTGGCACTTACTGAAGGGTTGCTTTCTAATGTGAAAATAGTGCCAAGTCAGAATTCTTGCACAATTGCTGAGGTTGCATAGCTATATGAGAAGTCCTAAGGTAAACTCAGAAGTTGAAAGTGTCAGGATCTCTGGCTTTTAGTATTAGCTTTACTGTGCTCCTTATCTTGGGGAAATTTGTTTTCTTAGATGTGTCAGCAGTTGGATGCTGAGGTTTTAAACACAGAGGCTTCATTTTAAGACATGTTGCATGCTTCAGAAAAAACAATCAATCTGAAGCAATTAAAGTAATCTTTGAAAATGTTGATGTCAAGGTATCCTTTTTTTTTCTTTATTTGTAAAATAGTATTACTAGAAGGAATGTATTGTGTAAGAGTAGCATATTATTGCTGTTTTTATTAAAATAAGATCGGAATCTTTTGCATTGTGGACTCATCCCCAGGGTACTCTCAGTCACAGTTATACATGAGCTAAATTTCATCTCATTAAGAGAAAAAAAAAATTCCCCAATTTTTCAATTATCGTGATCAGCAAATGAATAAGAGCTTGACTATAATCTTCTAAAATGCATGGATTGGCTTTTAAGTGCTATAGACTATAACACCACATTGTGAATTTGTGAAAGCTGAGCTCTCGTATACAAGTCCAAAGTGTTATTCCAACTTGAAGTTTCATTCATGTTAGGGATCAAATCCAGTCATTTATATTAGTTGAGCAAGTTGATGTTTCTTTATTTTATAACTCATTTTCCTAAGCAGCTTGTTTTCAGAGTTATGTACCAGCATTGAAAAGGCCTATCGTGAAGATGAGTTAATAGAGCTATTGTTAAGAAGCCAGTAAATCGCAAGTTAATTACTTGAAGTAATTTCGGTAATTCAAGGATTTGGGATTTCAGTTATTGTTATATTTTGATGTTTTATATTAACAAAAAGATAATAAATAAATATATATGTATGAATAACTATATAGTTCCTTTACTCTTAGAGGAAACAATCATGTAAGCTGAACAGAAGCCTTGAGCTTCTGAAGCCAGGTGGATGTAGGCAGGATGACAAGGCAGATATGCAGACATCTAGAAAATTTTTGAGAATTTCCTCACTGAATCAGTGAGATGGAAACCATTTTTCTGTGAGCATAGGCTGTGGAAACCATAGATTTCAATGCCTCCTGGTTTTGCACTTATTAAGCTGAATTAACTCTTGACATGACATTATGAAAGCCAATGCAGTATACCTACACTGGGCTACAAGCCTTGTCCTCTACTTTCATGTGAACTGGAGAACAGAAATTCCAAGTCTGTATGAAATCCATAGATTAGGAAAATTCCTTCCTGGATTACTTCATATTAAATGGTATTTTTAGAGTCACAGAACACTTTTTTGAATGTATTGAAAATACAGTAGTAGATATTTGCTATGTCCTAGATTCATCCTATGTGTTCCTGACATCGTAATCATTGTGTCCGGGATGCTTTTAGGGCTGTAGCAGTTCAAGAGTATTTGGATGAAGACAGAAGTGTATTGCAAGTGGACATTAGTAGCATATGAAATACACATTTCAACCTGGACCATAAACATCTTCCTGATTCTGAAACATAAGGTGAAAAGGTCTACTCTAATTTTTAACTGGTATTCTAAAGTGATTTTAATCATGCTTTTGTCTTGTTTCAAAGCATAAATTTAGTTTGAAATACACACTTATTTTGGAATAATGATTGACAATTACTGAAATATTCAGAGACCTGGATTGTTTCAAATATTTAAAGGTGGCTTGTTTTTATCTGACATCTGGTTAAACTTTGGATATGGTACTGCTATGAATCACCAGGAAATAAAACCAAAAAAGTACCAGTTGAAATATTTTCTTTGTTCTTTTCTACTTTTGGAGCTCATGGAGCAGCGTGAAAGTGGATAGAGCTCTGGCAAAAAACCCCAAAGTTTGTGTTTGTTGTTAAAGTGGAGGAGGAGAGTTTTCTGTGAATATCAAGTTCCAGAATCTGTGAATTTTGACGGCAAATATATGGGGTGCAGTTTGATGATCCAGGAAGTCTGGCTCTTAGGATTTTTAGTACTGCATCAGAAATGCCATGCTAACAGGGTACAAGGTGCTGATCTGACAGAAACTTTGACAAGCTCCCTTTGTACTGACAGGTCTAACCCAAATCAGGCATTCTCTCACCGTGTCACTCTAACTTTATGCAAGATCAGCTATTTCGGTCTTCACCCGGCTTTCATAAAGCCAGCACCACCACTCCCCCCCCCCCCCCCCACCCCTTGTTCTTTTT